>NC_138373.1:83632819-83650342 GCF_054177405.1 Leptonychotes weddellii
TACACACACACACACACACAATGGAATATACAGCCATCAAAAAAAAAAACGAAATCTTGCCATTTGCAACAACGTGGATGGAACTAGAGGGTATTATGCTAAGTGAAATAAGTCAATCAGAGAAAGACATGTATCATATGATCTCACTGATATGAGGAATTCTTAATCTCAGGAAACAAACTGAGGGTTGCTGGAGTGGTGGGGGGTGGGTGGGATGGGATGGCTGGGTGATAGACATTGGGGAGGGTATGTGCTATGGTGAGCACTGTGAATTGTGTAAGACTGTTGAATCACAGACCTGTACCTCTGAAACAAATAATACATTATATGTTAAAAAAAAAAAAGATAGTGGGAAGGGAAATATGAAGGGGGGAATCGGAAGGGGAGATGAACCATGAGAGACTATGGACTCTGAGAAACGAACTGAGTGTTCTAGAGAGGATGGGGGTGGGAGGATGGGTTAGCCTGGTGATGGGTATTAAGGAGGGCACGTACTGAATGGAGCACTGGGTGTTATGCACAAACAATGAATCATGGAACACTCCATCAAAAACGAATGATGTAATGTGTGGTGATTAACATAACATAATAAAATAAAATTAAAAAAAAAAGAAATTACCAATCCCTTCCTTACAGAGAGAAAAATTGGAAAATTGAAAATCAGTGACTTCTTTTGGACCTCTCAGAGAACTGAGGTCAAACAACAACCACTCCAAAATCTGAAGAGATGGACACAGCCAGAGATACAACACCTGACACTTAACTTACCTGGAGCAGAAGCTGCTGGGTGCCTTAAATGAATAAGACCACTTAAGTGGTAATTTTGATGGATTGCTGGACATTGAGTATAGACTAATGTGTGAGTGAGAAACTTCTGCAGGTCGCAGTCATGAGCAGGGGTGAGGGTGGAGGTGGGAGTGGGCACACTTTCCCTCCAGGAATGCCAACAGGTTCTCACAGGATGGATCTGAGGATCCAAGAAAGATACCCCTATGACCCTGGTGGGAATGGAAGAATAGTTTACTACTTCTACTGATAGTCTCATACTTCTACTTTCTAACCCTCCCAGATCCTTCTCCCTAATAAAGGTCTACTCTGCAGGAGAAGGCTTTGGTATAATACTGCAAGCTTACCCCAACTGGGAGAAGGGAATTCCACTTCACTCTAGCTCCTTCCAGCCTTCCTGTGTCACCTACAAGGGGGAAAACTCCATAGTCAACAGGGGAGAGGACATGAAGGAAATAGATCATGAACACCACAGGCAAGAAGAATAGTAGGAGCACTGGGAGAAGAGCTGTACCCATCGACAAAGCCCAGAATCACTTGTGAAGGCCATACACTCAAGCCCACTAAAAGAGGAAGACGTAGAAGATTTTAGAATGCTCCCCCTCTTCCACATGCTACAGCACACCGATAAGTCACCAATTTAATACAGCTGAATAGACTGCAGAACACAGACTGTCTGAGAAGCAATACCAAAAGAAGTCCCAAAGCCAAAACAAGGACACTGAGATTAAGAATTCCTCGTATCAGTGAGGTCAGATGATACATGTCTTTCTCTGATTGACTTATTTCTCTCAGCATAACGCCCTCCAGTTCCATCCACGTCATTGCAAATGGCAAGATTTCATTCCTTTTGATGGCTGCATAATATTCCATTGTATATATATACCACATCTTCTTTATCCATTCATCCGTTGATGGACATCTTGGCTCTTTCCATAGTTTGACTATTGTGGACATTGCCACTAAGGACACTGAAGGAATTTGAAGTCTTGTACATACAGCTACAAGAAGCATCAAATACAGTCCAAATCCCGACAAGATTAACATAAATCTTCACTAAAGACCTGGTTGTCTTGGTACCTATTACTCGAAACATATCTGGCTTTCAAAAAGAAAAAAATTCTAAGGCATACCAAAAGGCAAGAAAAAGCAGAGTCCAAGGAGACAAAGCAATCATCAGATCCGGACTCAGACATGACACAGATGTTAGTATTATCAAACAGGCAATTTAAAAAGCTGTGATTAACATGTAAAGGGATGTGATGGAAAAAGTCTACAACATGAAAGACCAGATAGGTAATGCCCATAGAGAGATAGAAACTGTAAGAAAGAATCAGAATGAAATGCTAGAAATAAGATGCAGTGACAGAAATGAAGAATGCTTTTGATGGGTGAATCAGTAGACTTGAAACAGCCGAGGAAAGAATGGGTGAGCTTCAGTATTGGCCTATTTCATTTTATTTTTTCTCTATACATCTGAATTACATATGTTACTTTTTTTCTAGCTTTATTGAGATCAGAGTTGACATAAAACATTGTGTAAGTTTAAGATGTACAACATGATGATTTGAAATACGTAGACATTGGGAAATGATCACCACAATAAAGTTAGTCAACACATCCATGACCTCATACAGCCACCATTCCTTTCTTTTTTCCTTTTCTTTGGTTTTTTGTTTTGAGAACATTTAACATTCCACTCTCTCAGCAACTTTGAAGTATGTCATTACACTGTATTGTTAACTATAATCACCAAGATGTATGTGGAATTGACTCATACCTGTAACTTTGGACCCTTTGGTCACCATCAGCTATTTTCCCCACCCCCTAGCCCTTGGCAACCACCAATGTACTCTCCGTTATTTCAGATTCCACATTAAGTCAGATCATACAGTATTTGTCTTTCTCCATCTGACAAATTTCAGTCAGCATAATGCCTTCAAGTTTCAACCATATTGTCACAAATGGCAGGATTTCCTCTTTTTATGGCTGAATAATATTCCATTATATATAATATTCCATTATTACATCAAATGTAATGTGGAGCAGTTCTCTTTGAAATACGCCCAGGAACTAGTGAGCAACTCCTGTACTTCAGGCAAATGAGAACATACTCACACTGAAACCATTAGGAGAGGCTGAGCCCCCAGCCCGGTCATAAGCCCCATCCCCCATACAGCGCCATACAATCAGAAACTCCCAACTCCCAACTTCTCCATAGGAGTAAAGGATTTGGACCCCATATTTAGTGCCCCAAATTTTAAAACTTATACCCAAAGGCAAAGGCCCCCAAAACACGTAATTCTGAAAGCCAATGAAGCCGGTGTCCATGAGACCTAAAAGACAACATATAGCAAACAAAGAAGCAGTTGTTCATAGGCATACAAACACTTGTCCTGGCTATCCCCGGAGCCCAGCTCACAATTTCTCCCCAGAAGACATATTACTTACTTTACTAGCTGCTCCCTGAGAATCCAGTCTTACAATGTATATTTCTGGGAGTGTATCCATTTCCTCCAGGTTGACCAATTTGTTACCATATAGTTGTTCAGAGTAGTCTCTGACAATCTTTTGTGTTTCTGTGGTGTCGACTTTAACTGTCTCTTCTTCCATTTATAATTCTATTTGAGTCCTCTCTCTTTTTTTCTTGGTTAGTCTAGTTAAGGTTTGTCAACTTTGTTTGTTTTCAAAGAACCGACTCTTAGTTTTGTCGATTTTTTTCTATTGTCTTTCTAATCCCTTTTTCATTTATTTCTGCTCTAATGTTTATTATTTCCTTCTTTCCACTAACTTTGGGCTTTGTTCTTCTTTTTCTAATTCTTTGAAGCATAAAGTTAGGTTATTTATTTATTATTTATTTATTTATATAAAGAAACACTTTATACACTATATGCTATACCCTTCCCCTCTTAGAACTGCTTTTGCTGCATCCCATGAGTTTTGGTATGTTACATTTCCATTTTCATTTGTCTCAAGATAGTTATTTCTTTTTTCATTCATTAGTTGCTTAGGAATGTGTTCCCTAATTTCAAATATTTGTGAATTTTCTAGTTTTCTTCTTCATGTTACTGATTTCTACTTTCATACCATCGTAGTCAGAAAAAATACTTGACATGATTTCAATATTCCTAAATTTGTTAATGATTGCTTTGTGGCCAAACATGTAAATCTCCTGGAGAATGTTCCATGTGTGCTTGAGAAGAATATGCATCCTGTGCTACTGGATGGACTGTTCTGTATATATTTGTTAGGTCCATTTGTCCTATAGCATTATTCAGGTCTGCTGTTTCCTTATTGATTTTCTGTTTGGATGATCTATCCACAGTGATTATGGTCAAAATGAGGCAAGTTGCTGACCATCAAATCCAGATCGAGACATCAGGAGATAGAGTCTACTTCCTAATAGAAGGAATTCTATTTTTTTTTAAAGATTTTATTTATTTATTTATTTATTTATTTATTTATTTATTTGAGAGAGAGAGAGAGCACAAGCGGAGCAAGGGGCAGAGGAAGAGGGAGAAGCAGATTCCCTGCTGAGCTGGGAGCCCGATGTGGAACTCGATTCCAGAACCTGAGGATCATGACCAGAGCCAAAGTTAGGCACTTAATCAACTGAGCCACCAAGGGGCCCTCTATTTTTTTTTTTTTTTAAGATTTATTTATTTACTTGAGAGAGAGAGAGTGAGAGCATGGGGGGTGAGGGAGGGGCAGCTGGAGAAAGAATCCCAAGCAGATTCTGGGCTCATGGGGAGCCCAACATGGGGCTCAATCTCATGACCCTGAGATCAGGACCCAAGCCAAATCAAGAGTCTGACACTTACCCCACTGCGCGCCAGGAGCCCCGAAGGAATTCTATTTTTATTCTACTGTGTTTGTCAATATGTCTGGGCTTGGGATTTGGAGAAGCTGGAAAAAGATCTGTTTGAGGGTTGTTGTTATAATTATTATGCATTTTGCACTTGGGCAAGTTAGCCGACCTCTCTGTGTCTTAGCGTCTTTACTGCTGGGGGTATTGTGAACATTAAAACACCTAATACAAGTAGCATATTTAGAGGAGTACCTGGCTAATGTAAGTTCTCTAAATGTTTTTGTTGATGATGATGATGATTGCTTTAGCAATTAAGACATTTGTATTTTAGCTTCAACTTTGTCACAAACTAGCTAAGTAACATTTTTCAAATCATTTGACACTGCCAAGCTAGTTTATTTGACTATAGGGGTTTATAATAGACTGCCTCTACGGTTCTTCTAAATCTTTAGCTGCGAGATGTACTGATGTTTCACTTAGAAGAAGAGATGTTTTACACAGAAGAAATATATGCCATATTTATGATAAATATAGGTATTTAGGGCTCTGGGAACAATTGGCTACAAAATCATAAAGCAGAAGTCTTTTAAATTTCTTTGTATGTCAATGAACTTGAGAAGTAAGTACTCTTGATTAGACTCTATAGTTCTTTGAAAGAGAACAACTTTCAATAAAGTAACTTTCTCTGTGAGGACTATTTACATTTTTTTCAACTCAACAATGAAGGCTCTATCATGTTAAAGACATTGTGATAGTCCCTGAAGAAAAAAAGATAAACAAGACCCTAGTTCACCACCTAGGCCGGCAGACAAATATAAGGGAATAGGATGAGAGGTAAATAAACAGAAACCAGGGTCTTGTGAGTTACATTAAGGATTTTTAACTTTCTTCTCAGAATAAAGGTAGAGAGCCCCTTAAAGGGCTTGAAACAAGAGAAGCTTTTCAAGAGGAGGTGAAACTTGAGCTGGGCCTGAAGGACTTTAGAAAATGTCATTGGTGTCAAAGGATAATAGCGGAGAAGTGGGGTTAGCATAAGGTGTTCAGAGAATGGGAGAGGTCCATGGTATAGGGGACCTACAGGATCCAGAGGGAAACAGTGAGAAATGAGACCAGAACTTTAGGACCAAATGAGGAGTGACTTCTCAAGAAAATGCTTGATCCCTGTGTCGGCTTTGAAATACCCAATATCTTTCGAATCCGGTCTATAATATGAACAGCTTACTTGTCTACTTGCGCTCGCTCTTCCCTTTGTAAAGACTTAAAGGGATGCCACACTGCTCACGGGCTACAGTAAAAGCTTCCCAGTCCAAGCATCATCACTTTCCTTTGTATCCTCCCCGCGCCTCTACTCTGGGGAGGAAACCAGCGAAGCACTAGCCTTCCTCTCTTTATTTCGTCCTCGCTAAGTATTCTCTTAAATCCCAGGCTTCCTTCATAGCCCTGAGTATTTACTGGGTGGCTCATTGGTTTAATGTGTATCCGTAAGTTCCCAAAAGTCAGAAAGCCTGGCTGTCTTGTTGGCATCGTGCAGCTTCAGCATCATGGGTGTTGGGATGGGCTGTGCAGATCCCCCTCGAGCCTGGAGGACTGAGTGCCCCCACTGCCGGGAGGACGGATGGTCAGTGGACAAGCCTCGGCTGTCAGCCCTCTGCAGCATTGCTTCGGCTCAAAGACAGCTGCTTCAGCCATGGGCACCTGCTTCCCAGGATAGCCCATATCTTCCTAGTAGCTAGACAGAGGGTAAATGGCCTTTTTGCTCCGATAAGAGGTGACACTGAAGGGCCACGCTAGCCTCAGAGCTCCCTGTGGGGTCAGCTGAAGCCTTTGCTGAGACTGCGTGGCAGCCCCTCTCCCCCCTCTGCCTCCTCCTCCTTTCTCCCTTTCCCTTCTACAAGAATTATCCCCAGAGTACCCCCTCATAAACCTACCGGGCACTAGTTTCCCTTTTAGAGTCTGCTTCTCTGTGAAATATTTCCCAAGTGAATAAATGAACGAACAGAATACATCCTATGCCAATGTGGGATGAGAGCTAGGTAAAGTAATTACTGTTACCTGAATTGCTCATTATCTCCTCATTATTTAAAGTGCCAGGTGTGACTATTGTGGCATCTTAACAGTCTCTGTTAAATTCTCCCGTGTCTTTTGTTTGTTTACTACATACTGCTACGAATCCCTTTCTCCAAGTCTGAAAGACAAATTAGATGCAATGTTAAGTATTTGTATACTGAGAAAAATACCTCATGTATTTTTTTTTTTAAGATTTTATTTATTTATTTGACAGAGGCAGAAAAAGCACAAGCAGGGGGCGCGGCAGACAGAGAGAGGGAGAAGCAGACTCCCCACTGAGCAGGTTAACATTTTGACCACTGGGTGTCATCACAGAGCTAACTTTAAAAAAAGATGGCGCTTTAACCAGCTGATTGGAAGCAACTAATGGAGCCTAAGAAGATTTAATAACATATTTTCACCATTCAACCTTCATACTTTGAACATTAATATCCACTGGAGGAAATTCTTTGTAAAGTACAATTTCAGTATTTTTTAGTCTTTCTTCACAAGTCATATAGAAATAAAGTTTCTAACCATGTTTGGGGGTTCTTGAGTGAATGTGGAAATGGGGGAGGAAGGCTAAGGCCTAATGAGGATCTGGAAATGGCTGATTTACTGCTGTGTTAGAGGACCAGAGCTAACTAAATAGACATACTCTCAAAGCTACCCAATTTGGTCATCTGGTTAACTCAGGCCATAAAAATGACCTCTCTCTGTTATAACTTCTTTGAATCCTCACAACCTCTATAGAGCAAGGACTTTTATGTCCTCCATTTTACAAGTGGAGAAACTGAGGCACGGAGAGATCAGACACGAGGTGACAGAGAGACAGAATTTGAGACAGAGACCTCCCCAAGAGTAGCAGATTATACCTTTGGTGTGAAGGACTAGGCAGTGTTATCAAAGTGTGGTGGTCCCTTGACCATCTTCATCATCATGCTATATAATCATCATTAAATATAATAGTTGTTAACATATATATTCCAGCCACATGCCAGAGCTACTGAATCAGGACCTCCGGGATAAGGCCTGGGAATCTGCATTTCAGTAAAATTCTGTCAGGTGATTTTTGTGCGCACTAAATTTTGAGAATCCTTGAGAGAAGTGACATCGGGAAGACCTCCTTCCCTGGAAAGGGAAGAGAGAGAATGTGCCTCAGAAAGTATAGCAGGGATGGAATCTGAGTTCAGGAACCAGCCCATACATCTTTAACAGATACTTCACGCACACTGGAGACCTTCTTCCTGATTACCAGCAGGCTCAGTGTTCCCCTCCCATGCAGCCCCCCGTCCCCCTCCCCCTCCCATGCACACCTGTTCATCTGTGGAGGGCCCCGCTAACTCAGGGCTTCCTAACCCTGACTACGTACTCAAATCACTGAGGGAAACTTTAAAATCAAACAGATGCCTGGAACTACCCCAGACCAATCAAATCCCAAGCTCTGGGTGTGGGGCCCAGAGAAGAGAGATTTTTTTGAAAAAGGTTTTTTTCAGGTTATTCTCATGTGCAGCCAGAGTCCATAACTCCTGTTTTTGAGCAACGGTTCTCAAACAGAAGCTTAAGCAAATAACTTGGAGGTGATTCTCATGCAAATTCAGAAAAATACTCTTTGGGAAACTGTCTTAAATAATATGAAGGTAGGGCGGGAAAAAGAATCTCAAGGAAAAAAAATTTTTAAGTTAGACTGAGACCCTTCTAGGCAGCATTAAAGTATGATTGATTTGGGGCATCCAGAAACCAGTCTTAAAGCCCATGTGAGAGACCGAGGAGGAGGGAGTCTGTCCAGCAAGTTCAGCCATAGTGTCTCTCTCCTCCTGCCTGACCACACAGCCAGAGGATTGCATTTTGCAAAACACGCAGCCCAACTGGCTATGTGGCTATGTGGGCACTCCAGGTTCACTGCCACCAGAAGAGCTGCATGGCAGGTGGATCCATCATGTATTGAGGGACCACTGTCTCCCAAAGGCAATCCCTGCAGCTCCTTTTTGGACCCCATTCCTGATTCCACACAGAGATTTAGGCCCCTAGAGCTCTGCCATTGCACTTTGGATAACTGCACAAGTGGAATTTTCTCCCTCCACTTCTGGACGTAACTTCTGAAGAAGCAACACCTTCTGGCTTTTTCCTCAGTATTTTCAGGGTATGGGACAACACCAGGAGTCTATTCTAAGGGATTTCTTATCCCTCTTCCATCAGTATAAAAGTAGTGGGCTGGGGCACCTGGGTAGGTCAGTTAAGCATCCGACTCTTGATTTCAGCTCAGGTTATGATCTCAAGGTCGTGAGATCGAGCCCTGCGTCAGGGCTCAGCGTGGAGTCTGCTTGAGATTCTGTCTCTCCCTCTGCCACTCCCCCACTTGTGTGTTCTCTCTGTCTCTCTCTCCCTCCCCCCTCAAAAAAGTAGTGGGCTAATTCTCCTGAAGGAAACCCTGTTATGTCTGCTTAGCAGAAAGCCTATAGTCCTGGCAGGAAGAGAGCAACAGAGATAGGAATCCGAGTGAAAACAGGGCCCAGTGTGAGCAGGGGAATGACACCCCATGTCTGAGTCCTGTTCCTTCCATCCTCTGCCTGCTCCCTGCACCTGCACCCCTCATCCTTCCTACATCTCAGGCACAGTGCCCCCGAGGGAAGCAATTCAGAGCAAGGGAAAGGTCTGACCTACATGGGCCCTCGGGGGTCTTTTTGTACACTCTGCTCATTTTATAGAAATAAGAATTACTGGCCAAGTTCTCTTTGAATTTCGGAGCCGGCATCTCTGATAGAAGCCAGGAGCTTCCTTGAGCCAGCAGCCGCTGTCCCTCACGGCGTGGCTATCAAACGAGGCCTGCCCAGCTCACTGGCTGCTTGCCCTTTCTGCACTTCAGGCCCTTTGCTTGGCTGACACCCCAGAAAGAACACGGTGACGAAGCCTGTCACTGCAGCCTCATCACCCTCGGGACTCAGTTTTGTTTGTACTCCCTACAGGGCCCAGGGCATTCCTACTTAGGTTACATGAATCTCAGAGGAGAAACATGACTTCACCCCATGGGCGACAGAAGCCTAATACCCTCAGTTATAAATCAGAAGCTAAACACTCACCAAACAGGGTACAGGTGGAAGCAAAAGAAGAACAAAATGAGATATTTATTGGATTGACTAGAATGACCTTCTGGAACAAAATTACTATTAACATTATTCACTTGTATATTTACCCGATGGTTCTGGATCCTTTTCTAGCTCAACTGTATACTACCTAGCGGGACTTAGCTGGTTTCACTAATTTATTTTAATTAAAATTCTCTTTGGGTCAATGACCCAGAAATATGCCCTCTGTCCCTCAAATCTGGCTAGTTGTTGCAAGGACGTTTCGGAATGACTGCATCTGTCTTCAGTTGTCATTTATCCAGATCTCCATAGACTAGGAGACTTTCACAAAATGAAGGAGCAATCTAAATAACTGACAGCATCTAAAGACCTATACTTTCTCATCTCTAGTTGATAAAACTTGATACTGTAAATTAATATAAACCTTTGAAATAAATACCACATTTGAATTGAATAAAATTACATGTTCAGAAATGTACATACATACATGTATGTCACAGACATACATTGGCTCAGATTTGTACCCCTCTCATGAATTGTAGTTTGAGATATTCCTTATCATGCCAGGGATAAGGATAACCCAGCCAGTCAACAATTAAGGATTAGCAAACCCTCATAACCGTTATACCAGTAGTCATGAAGATTTTAAGCTACTAATGATTATATTACAAATGAACAGCAACAAAAATGCCCAAATTTATTTATTCAAATCTGCTTAGTTATAGCTTAAGATTATGCTCCTTGTGCTTTGGAAGGATAATAACCCAAACTGTCCTTACTTACATGGTGTTTAGAGACATGGTGTTTTTCTAGAATTAGCTTCCTAATTATCAACGGGGCTGCTAGGTGGAGAGATGACTCCTTACTTATTCCTGTTTCCTGTAGCTTTTCATCCAAAATAGTCTGAAGCCCTGTTTCCCACTTCTTCCCCTGCTAACTCCTTAGAAAATTCCATCTAGGTCTGTGTATTTAGAAAAAGGACCAATAATTCTTTTATTCAACTAAATTAAAAATAAATAAAACCAATGTGAATGTTATTTAAATGCTGCATTATTCCTCTTTGACACTGGTAATTAATATTTCCTAAATGTGTGAATGAGCTGCTTAAAAATAAAAAAGCATCTCTACTTTATAATCTTACACATTACAAGGAAAAATTATAACAAAGTAAGGAAAGGTTAAAAGCACACAGACATTATGCAAACCCTCACAGACCTCCCCACCGGATTTATTTACCCTATAGGTGGGTGACAGTTACAGGCTATCCTTACAAACATTTATGATTCATCTTTGCTTACCTTTATATTTGAAGGAAGATGGGTAAGTTCTTTCATTACACACTAAATGAATGAAGAGATATTAAAAAGCAAGAATCAATAGTATTTTGTGACTGGTTTGATTTGGAAAGTGGAGGGAAAACAAGGAATTAAATATAATTGTAAGAATTCATGCCCACAGGACCAAGAAGCTAAGCAGGTAGAGAAACAGAAATGTGTTCCTTCATTCTTCAAATCATTCATTCACTAACTCATTCTTTCATTCAACACATCTTTGATGGACAATTCCTGAGGGCAATACATTGCATTGGTCACTGAAGAAGACACCGACAGCCTCTTTGTAAGGATACGAGAAAATTGGGAGGAAAAGATTCACATACTGTGAATAGTTAAGTAATAATAGAAGAGAATATAGCATCAGGTTGAAAACAGAACTGACTAATGCAGACATGAAGTAATAGCAGAATACAAAAATAAGGGCAAAGTGGGGACAGTCCTGGAACTGAGTTTTCTAGAACGTGTAGAATTAAACTGGTCCATGAGCTCAATTCACAGCCAGCATTTGTGAACCACCCATTATGAGGGTTGTCCCAGGCTGTGTGTGGTGCAAGATCCCAAAATGAACAGAACATGGGCTTTAACTGGCAAGGACCTTACAGACTAGAATAGGAGACAGATATTTACCTCCTAATACAAGGCCGGACTGAGTAAGAGTGGGAAGGGAAGGGTCCCTGGAGGGCCAGTGAGGGACAATGGAGAACAACAGGGACATGGGACAGAGTTATAGAGCAGGCTTTCCTAGAGCTGGTGTTAAACCAGTTAGGGGGTGGAATGCCTTTGAGGCACAAATAGATGGAAGTGAAAAAGTGCCGCCCAGAAAACCTTAGCAGAATCGTTGGATTTAGCAGTTATTTATTGACTAGAGAGGAGGGGCAGAGAGAGAAGAAGGAAGAAGAGTGAAAAATTAGTGCCAAGGGGATCAACGGGGGAAGAGCGAGAGGCAATTTGGAGGAGGAAATGCATGTTAAGTTTGTCAGCTCCAAGGAAGTGAAAAAGGAAGGTGGGCAGGTCAGAGTTCAGGCGGGGAGATCCAACTAGCCTGCAGCAGGTCCCCAGCAAATGCTGTCACCACGCAGACGCTCCTTTCCACGGCTCTCCGTAAACCCCCTGGAACTGGCTGCACGTCCCGCGCCCCCCACGTTCTTGAACACTCGCGCTGGGCCCCGGGGAACAACGCCCCAGCCATCGGAGAGTCTTCTATGCAACCAATTACCTAATGTCTAACAGACGGTTCACACAGTGCGGTCGTAGCAGAAGTCTTGATCCATAGACCCCCCCGCCCCGCCCCCTCCCCCAACCCGCCCCCCAACTCACTCAGCTGTCAAGCCTTGCATCTGAATAAATGCTCCCCGCAGATACTCCGTTGATCAGCCAAAAATCTAGGCTTCATCTTCTGTTTCTTTCTGTCTCTCACTCCTGCATTAGTAGGTTAGCTGGCTCAGTAGCCATATTATAGACTGAAACTGGCCCTGTCTCACCATTTCATCTCTGCCGCAACACTGTCACTGTCCACGTGCTCTTCTTCTCTCCCCTGGGCCACTGTAATAGCTGTGTTTCCCTGCCTCCTCCCTGGACCCCTGGGGCCGTCCCCAGCCAGCTGTCATGCTGGTGAAAGCGTCTGTC
Source organism: Leptonychotes weddellii (assembly GCF_054177405.1). Taxonomy (NCBI): domain Eukaryota; kingdom Metazoa; phylum Chordata; class Mammalia; order Carnivora; family Phocidae; genus Leptonychotes; species Leptonychotes weddellii. The sequence goes on from NC_138373.1 coordinate 83,645,506, forward strand.
AGGACTTCTCACTCCCCTGTGGAAAACCCCCAGCTAGCGCGAAATCTGAACTGCTCGCCACGCCTCCAAGCCCAGGGAACCTTCTCTACCGCACCTATTGGTGCCTGCCATATCTCAAATGTTTCCTTTAAAAAAAAAAAAAAAAATTATATATTTGCCCGCACTACAATGTAAGTATCTTGAGAGAAGGGACTCTTTCAAGTTCTTCATGTATCCCTACAGTCTAAGGCCTGGCACGTAGAAGTTGCTCAAAAAATATTTCTGACTAATAATAATCCGGGAATTAAGGCTCTTGGTTACACCGCTAGCTTATTAACCTTAAGCAATTTTCCATCAAAACTGGATTACAGTGATCCCAAAGTTACCTACAAATCTAAAATTCTATAATATCTTTTTTTTTTTAAGATTTTATTTATTTATTTGAGAGAGAGAGCGAGCATGAGGGGGGGAGGGTCAGAGGGAGAAGCAGACTCCTCGCTGAGCAAGGAGCCCGATGCGGGACTCGATCCCGGGACTCCAGGATCATGACCTGAGCCGAAGGCAGTCGCTTAACCAACTGAGCCACCTATAATATCTTATACTGTCCGATGTCAGTTCTTTCCTTCTCAGTGATCATGTCAATCTCGCGAGAAGATGCTATAGTCTCATGGGATTTGGAGCCTTTACCAGCAGTCATTGTCTTCCTGGCTTTCTTTCTCGTCGGATCTCCTCGTCTCACCGTGATGGCTTTGTCATTCTCTACACATCTACTGCAGGGAGAGTTAAGTGTGAAATTAGCTCCAACGTGAAGACGAACACTTGACCAAGATCACACCTGATTGTCTTTCTGGAATACATTTTATTTGTAACAAATATGTATATATAGGAGATGTGTGAAGATCTCATACTTCCTCAATAGTGATAAACCTGATACAGAAGACCCCCAATAGATTTGTTACTAGAAATAAGATTCGCAATACACTGAGGTACAAAAGCAAAGTGTTTGGTTGAGTTAACTCACTCAACCCATCGCTTTGGCAGCCTTGAGTTAGATACTATGGCACAGATGTAAGCAATATGATGTAGATGCTCATAAATGGTGTATTGTCATTTAGGTAATAATCCTGAACTAAGTTCACTGAAATTTCATTACAATATCTTCTAGACTAAAGCTGCAGAATAATGCTCATTATAGGAGAGAGAGAAAAATAGAAATTGAATTAATCCTGGAAATGCTACTGGAAGAAAGAACACATTCTGAAATACTGGAAAAAAATCATAAACACTTCAAGGAAAACCAAGTGGAAAATAAGAAATTCTGTAATTTAATTGACTTTATAAAAGATAAAGAAAATACTGCAATGCCATACCAGTGTTACTTTAATGTGAAAGAGTATCTTTTCATTCTTCATTTTCACCAGTGTACTGGGTTGTGATCATTTGATATGATCTACCTGTTAAGTGTTCCACCTTAGTAAGATTATGTTTGTCATTGTTATGAAAATGGAGAAGATTTCTACACAGACACCAGGGAGTGTTGAAATGAAAATGTTAGTTTAGAGGTCATCGTGTCCAAATAGGCAGAAAATAAATTCTTCTCAGACATTTCCTATTTTAGATAATCCCTCACCACTTTTGTTGTCCATTAATGCAGTTTATAGAACACCCGCAGTAATGGGCTCTCTCTGAATAGAAGTAATCTCCTTGCCTTATGAATATCCTAAAAGCAGATATATAATTTGGTCATTTCAAAATCGCATACTTCCTTTTATTAATAATTCTCTCCTATCACCAAATATAGTAAAAACAGTCTCTCATACATGACACTTTTGACACATTCATGAAGTGTCCATTTCTCACTGAAAGAAATATCTGCTTTTCATATTGGTAAAAAAATATTTATGTAATCCCCAAGTACTGCATCCCATAAAATAGAAAGTGGTCTTTTTTTAAAAATAAATACTTTATTTATTTATTTGAGAGAGACAGTGTGAGAGAACAAGCATGAGTGAGGGGGAAGGGCAGACGGAGAGGGAGAAGCAGGCTCCCTGAGGGGACCCCCGGGATCATGGCCTGAGCCGAAGGCAGATGATTAACCCACTGAGCCACCCAGGTGCCCCTGGAAAGTGGTTTCATTTCCCAGTTATATTAAGAGTAATCTTCAAAGCGTCTTGCTAGTTCACTGTGTTTCATTTTCTCTGTGAATAGTTCATCAAATACTCTCCTCTGCTTTGAAGTAAAGTAGTTTATCCAATCACCCACTGCTCCTGGAAAAATTGGAAACAGACAAGAACCAACTTAAATGTATAGTATTCACCAAAGAAATCTGTCAGATTTGCAATAAAATGTGAATGATTTCATTTCTTGGTGATAAGATGATGAGGGGTTATTCTTTTCCTCATTTGCTTATTTGTTGCTTCTAATTTCCTCAGTAATGGTTGCATATTAATATGTACAGTTTAAAAAGTTATTTCTTGAAAAGAAGATTCAAATATATAAAGGTCCTAGGTTTTACGATAGCAGGCAAAGAAATGTCTCACCCAAACTTAGTTAAAACACAAAAGCAGGGGTGCCTGGTGCCTCAGTTGGTTAAGCCCCTGACTATTGGTTTCAGTGCAGGTTGAGATCTCAGGGTCCTGAGATCAAACCCTGTTTGGGGCTTCGAGTGCAGAGTCTACTTGAGATTCTCTCTCCCTCTCCCTGCTCTTCCAGCTTGTGCTCCCTCGCTCTCTCTCTCTCAAATAAATAAATAAATCTTTTTAAAAAATCCATAAAAGCAGACAAAGTAGACATAATGATGTCACTTACTCCCTTGCTGCGCACCTGTGAAGCAATAACTGTGCCGATAACATATCACAGGGCTGGGCAGTCAGTCTGTCTTCTTGATTCAAGTGTAATTAACCTACAGTGTTACAGCAAGTTCAGGTTGCTAATAGAGGAATAAAGTGACTGGACCCATCCTAGTGTTTAATTCCTCATATAGTCCAAATTTAGCAATAGGCACTCATGGTGACTAGTATCAGTGTTAACCTTCTGTGTTTTGTCACATCCTACACAGGGAAACCACTTTTAGATAGAATTTAAATTCATTAGAATTAATGTTGTTAGTGACGATTATATTGATATGGTTTCACCTGGAGGTATTTGTTATGATCACTAAGAGAGCAGGTCAAAGACTACCTCTGTTCTCATTAGAGTAAAATTTCCCAACTTAGTCAGATATGATGGGCGAAAACTGAATACCCTCTCATAATGTGCATCAGAGCTTCTGTTCTCTGGCTCCGATTTTTATCTCCCTCATTCTGCTCCACACGTCATATACTCCTCCAGCACAGGAGACTACCTGCTCTTTCTAAAAGAAACCCTAATCCAATTCCGTGGTGGTTCTGGGCTTTTCTTCTTGTTGTTAGCTCTTGCTGGAATGTATTTCTTCCCTGTCGTTTTCCTGGTAAAATCTTGCTCATGTGTCCAGTCCCAGATCCAATGTCATCTCCTCACCTACTTTGCTAGGAAAAAATTCTCTCTCCCTTATTCATGTTGCTGCTCACATTTGCTCATACTCCCAGTATAGTTGCCATCACCGTGTATTACTGCCTCCAGTATGATCTGAAGGACAAGACTATTTTATTCAACTTGTGAATCTCAGTTCTTAGAAAATAGTTTATTAATAAATATTTGCTGAATTGAGTTCTCTCCTCCCTCCCAGCCCTGGTTTTGCAACTGTAAGAAAATAAAAAATGAACCACCAAAAAAGACCAAAGTAATTTGCAAAGTTAAGACACTATCTGATCCATATGAGTTAGCAAATACTGGTGTGGGGAGGAATTCTATTCAGATGAGCCAAAAAAATGGAAACAAAGGTGTGCTTTTTAGTAGGAATCCTGAGTACCTAAATGTAGAAAATTTTGTCATTGTAAATCATGAAAAACTTGAAAAATGTTCAAACATTTTACCCCCGGATCTGGACTAAAATTCACACGGATTTCGAAACAATTCTATATGCAGATGTACCCAAACTGCTTCTAAGTTCAATATTAGGAAGTAGTAGAGAAGGTTTATTTCCTTCTCTTTGGGTTTTCACACAGAGGAGCGCCCTGAGATAACTCTCCTAGCTTCCCTGTCTACGCCTTACTTCTATGGGGTGAGTTTTTTGGTGATTTTGGGAAAGTGCACTATCCACACTCATCAGCTCCCTTCTCTCTTCCGAAGAAAGCATGTGTCATGTACCTCTCTCCACTATGCTCTCTGTGGGCTGCCTCAGTGCAGGGGCAGGACTGCATTTGATTGTGACTAAGCAAGCACATTTGCAAAATTGAGGATAAGTTACTAGCAAATGCGCCAGGCTGCAGACCTGAGGCCCATTCTTCAAGGAGTTTTATCTTTCCACCTGTTTGACACCCATGTCTTTCTCTCAGTTGGTTCCTAACTGGGCATGGAAATCTCAATGTCTGGAAATAATGCAATTTAAGAAATTCGTTTAATAAACGTTCACTGAGGGATGACAATGAGCAATCCATTGTGCAAGAGATAGGGGGCACGATGATGAAATGAGAGATTTTAAAATGGTAAAATGGGACTATACCAAATATAAGCCCCGAGCAAAGTACCACATCCCTTTCTGACTTACCTTTTCTAAATACCAGGTTCCTATTAGATGTGAGGGCACAGATAGTATGATTTGGATCACAGTTTTCTTTGGCTGCATTATTTTTCATTTCACTGAATGATGTTTTCCGAGCAATCTTATTAATTTTGCTGTCACTCACATTTATGCCAAGGAAAGTAATTATTTTCTTGATGCTTTTAGAAAGATCCTGAGCAAAAGAAAAATTATTTTTTTAAAAGTGTAACTCATCAA
>NC_138373.1:83650842-83663441 GCF_054177405.1 Leptonychotes weddellii
GGGCGCCTGGGTGGCTCAGTCGTTAAGCGTCTGCCTTCGGCTCAGGTCATGATCCCAGGGTCCTGGGATCGAGTCCCACATCGGGCTCCCTGCTCGGCAGGAAGCCTGCTTCTCCCTCTCCCACTCCCCCTGCTTGTGTTCCTGCTCTCGCTATCTCTCTCTCTGTCAAATAAATAAATAAAAATCTTAAAAAAAAAAACAAAAAAAAAGAACACATGTCCATCAGCAGGTAAATGGGTAAACAATTTGAACATCCACGTGACAGAATACTATTCAATAAAATGTAGTGAACATGCCACTACATGAATGCATCTCAAAAGAGTTTCGCTAGATAAAAGAAAGCCAGAAAACAAAGAGTATATACTGTGTGATTTTATTTGTATAAAATTCTGAACAATATAAATGTGTCTAGGATGACGGAATACGGTTCAGGGGTTGCCTGAGGTTCAAAGATGGTGGGGAGGGGCGCCTGGGTGGCTCAGTTGGTTAAGCAACTGCCTTCGGCTCAGGTCATGATCCTGGAGTCCCGGGATCGAGTCCCGCATCGGGCTCCCTGCTCGGCGGGGAGCCTGCTTCTCCCTCTGACCCTCCCCCCTCTCATGTGCTCTCTCTCTCTCTCTCATTCTCTCTCTCAAATAAATAAATAAAATCTTTAAAAAAAAAAAAAGATGGTGGGGAGGGACAGGAAGGAGAACTGTGAAGGGGCGCAAGGAATCTTTCGGATGTGATTGATGTGCTCGTTATGTTGACTGAGGTGATGACTTTGCAGGTGTGTCCATATGCCAACTGTATACTTTAAATATGCGCTGCTGCTTGTATACCAAATATGCCTCAATGAAGCTGTTAAAATTATTGAGGAAAATATTTCAGTACCCAGAAACTGAGGATCAAAGATTACTGCAACACTCTTTGCTGCTTACTGCGTGTGTGTGTTCAATATAAGGTGGGTCTTGAACATTGCTGCTGAAATTATCTGATTAATCACTTATCTTTAGAAATTGTTAGAAGTCTTTTCAATCAGCAAGTCAATTCATAGTTTTTTTTTAAATATTTTATTTATTTATTTGAGAGAGAGAGCACTAGCAGAGGGAGGGGCAGAGGGAGAGGGAGAAGCCGGCTCCCTGCTAAGGGCTCGGGGCTCGATCCCAGGACCCCAGGATCATGACCTGAGCCGAAGGCAGATGCTTAACCAATGGAGCCACCCAGCTGCCCCCGTAACTTTTCAATTAATAATATGACTATTGGAAATACCTGGGCACCTGAGTGGCTCTGTCGGTTAAGCACCCCACTCTTGGTTTCAGCTCAGGTCATGATCTCAGCGTTGCGGGATTGAGCCCCGCAAGGACAGGCTCCATGCTCAGCAGGGAGCCTGCTTTAAGATTCTCTCTCTCTCTCTCCCTCTGCCCCCTCCCCCACCCATCAAGTAAATAAATGAATAAATCTTAAAAATTTTTAAATAAAATAAATAAATCTTAAAAAAAACTATTGGAAATATCATGTAATTATGTCTGTGTCTTTCTTGCTAAGGTCATTTATTTTGTGCGTTTATCGTCTTGGTAGCAAAACGCCATCATTTTCTCCACCCTCACTGCCTGCCACTCACACATCCACCCCATATCCTCTCAGTGTGTCATTTCCGATGACCCCCAAATCTGTCTAATCAAAAGGCAAACTGAACCAAAGTATTACTGACTTTAAATATCAGGGCTTTATTTTCTCACTAAGCTGTTGATTCAGAGACATACTTCATGCAGATGAAGTTCAGTTTTGGAAACTATTTTATACCCACACTGTGGGTGTTTCTCTGAAGTACTAAAAATTAATTGCTTTTCTCCTTTTGAACCCCAAACATGTATTGATTATCATTACCAAGAAGCTTAGTTATGAATATGAAGTACTGTAGAGATTGATTTGGGAGGGGTGGTTAGATGTGTGAATCAAGCAGATCTTGCTTTATTGTATCAGTTCCATTTGTGCTCACACTCGGACTTAAAATCTGCAAAAAGCAGCACTAACACCAAGTGAAGTCAGTAATAAATACAGCAATGTAGATGCAATTTTTGTTTCTCATGAGCCTTGGAAGAGACATCTATCACACAGGGAAAAGTAAAGAACTAACCATTGATTCCACTATAGTTTCCAAAAGAGAAAGAAGTTTTCTCTAAAGTGGAGAGTAACTCCTTTGGAAGATATAGAATCTTTGTCACAGAGGTTTATAAAAAGTTATTTAATAATAAGGTTAGAGCTTATAAAAATGATCTCTTGGGATTTCCACAGATACTATATTTCTATCATTCTTTCTGGGCTGGGTTTAGTATGTTGGCATAGTAAGACCAAAAAGAAAATTTAGAATAGAGAGTGTATTTTATTTAAAATTAGAGGAATTCAGCTTTGTTTATAATCTAAATTTATAACCTATTTGTATGCACAGACCATCTAGCCTGTATATACAAATGGGACTATATTAAAAATAATAAATCTCATTTTCTTTGTCTAATCTATCATAAGAATACCACCAGTATCCTCTTCCTTCCAGCCACAAATGTGTACACACTATGTGATTCCATTTACATGAAATTCTAGAGTATGAAAACCTGATATATTGTGTCAGGAAACAGATCAGCAATTGCAGGGGGCCAGGATTTGGGGAGATTTGCTGGAAAGGGTAACAAGAAAATTTTTAGGGCCACAGACATAGTCTAGATCTTACATTGTTTGTCAAATTCATCACACTGTGCACTTAAAATGGATTCATGTTACTCCTTTTGAATTCTACTTTAATAAACATTATTTTTAAGAATGATATTAAGATAACATTTACCCCTATCACACTGATTTAAAAATTTAAAAGCTTGACAACACACTCTGTTGGGCAGGCAGTGGGGAAATGCCTACTCATATTGCTTGAGGATTAAAAATAATTCAATCCCTAAGGAGGGGAATCTTACGCCTATTGATATAACACCTCAGAATATGTAGTATTCCTGCCAAAAATCTATTAACCAAATCTAATCATGAGAATATATCAGACAAATCCAAATTCAGAGACATTCAACTGACCTGAACTCTTAAAAAATTTCAATGTTAAAGATAAAGAAAGGCAGAGGCATAATTCCAGGTTGAAAGAGAATAATGAGACATGACAGTTAAATGCAAAATGTGATCCTAGATGGGATCTTAGAACAGGAAAAAAAAAAATAAAGGACATTACTGGGACAATTGGTAAAATTTGAATATGAGCTTAGATTGGATTATACTATTACATCAACATTAAATTTCTGAAATTATTTTTGTACTATGATTATGTAGGAAAATGTCCTTGCTGTTACGAGATGAATACTGAAGTAATTAAGAGTAAAGGATTGGGGAGCCCGGGGGGGGCTCAGTCGGTTAAGTTTCAGACTCTTGGTTTTGGCTCAGGTCATGATCTCGGGTTGTGAGATTGAGCCCTGGGTCGGACTCTGAGCGCAGTGTGGAGTCTGCTTCAGATTCTCTCTCCCTTTCCCTCTCACTCACTCTCTCAAATAAATAAATAAAATCTTTAAAAAAAAAAAAGAGTAAAGGATTATGGCATCTGCAACTTATGCTCAAATGTTTCAGCAATAATAATAATAATTAGAGGGATAAATAAAGCACATACGGCAAAATATTAATGATTGCTTGTTCTGAGTAAAGGTTATATGGGAGTACAATTTTTACAACTTTCTAAGTTTGATAGTTCTTGTAAGTTAAACATTTTGAATAAATAAGATAAATCTTCAAATAGCTGTTTTTCCATTAAGAGGGTAAGCCAAAATGAGAAAGCCAATAATTTTTTTTTGCCTTGGCCTCCTAGAACGGAGGTAGACCTCTCAGATTGTTGAAAGAAACTTCAAAATGTCCCTGAGATTGTAACTTTGGGTGGTCTAGGCGTTCAGAAAGTGAGACAGGAAAGAAGCCGGAATAGGAAGTGGGCAAAAATGTGTTATGTGTGATGGTAAAGGTTGGAGGTCAGTATTTCTGCAGCCCTGTTTCTTCTGCTCTACTAAATTCGCCTCCCTAATTCAGAGGGCTCTGAACATCCTATTGCAATTTTGGCAACATTAGAAAATGAAGTCATATTAGTAAGTGGTCTTGATAGCAGCAAAATTTTCTGGAGAAAAAAAAGATGTCCCAGAATTTGCTTTGCCCGCGAGATTAAGGTTACATGTTAGAGTCGCTGCCAGGTCATTATAGTCTGGAATCTTCCAAGAAAGACGAAGAAAGAAGGGATAGTCTATGAAGAGCCGGGAAGAAGGGAGAGGAAGACAGGGGAAAAGCCAGTGCTGGTGATGTGAACAAGCGCGCCCCCTCGAGGGCACTTGCCGGGCGCAGCTGCCTCGGCTCTCACTCTTCCCACAAACCCCATACAGGGTCTGGCCACTTCATTAGGGAGAGGTTTACATTTTTTTACCAAGTCAAAGAAATTTAAACTGATCTAAGGAAGGATTCACTACTCTTTTGACAGTTTATAATTCTTTGTTTTTGTTTTCCAGCACTGTCTCATGCCTCCCTTTATTTTAACTTTCTTTCTTTTTTTTTTTTTTTTTAAAGATTTTATTTATTTATTTGACAGAGAGAGAGCGAGAGCAGGAACACAAGCAGGGGGAGTGGGAGAGGGAGAAGCAGGTTTCCCGCGGAGCAGGGAGCCCGATGCGGGGCTCGATCCCAGGACCCTGGGATCATGACCTGAGCCGAAGGCAGACGCTTAACGACTGAGCCACCCAGGCGCCCCTATTTTAACTTTCATACATGCTTCATTTCCCGTACCAAATTGTAAATCTCCTATAGGCCGAGTACAGAACATACTCGTTTTTATTTTCCTCACTCTGAGCCTAACAATTGAGAAAACTTTTTTTTTTTTTTTTTAAACAGGCTACCGGCATTTCATTTGACACGTTGTGTGTTAGAGCCCCCTAGTGTGCAAACCCAGCTGTCTGAAGGAGCCCAGATGACCAGGAATTTACTGAACAAGCTTTCAAGGGACTGATCTCTGACTCCTTTAATTCACGGCCCTTTTCTTATTTCCCTAATGTATTCTTCTGAGGGGAAAGACCAGTTGCAGGATATGAGAACTTCTTAATTCTCCACGGCTGCAGCACTGACTTGTGCCTCTGCCTCTTTCCAAATTGTCTTCTCTTTCACCCCAGGAACGGAGGATGAAGTGTTTTATTGGTTCCAAGATACACCTTTTCACAGTTTAACATTTCTGAAATCAAACCGCATCTTACACTTGATGCCTCTCCGTATCACTCCTAGCTGTGTGGTACTCATGACTGCATCATTGCCCACCCAGGTGCAAACTCGCTCAGGGCACATCTCAGTTCCACATCAGCTCTATTATGGGCTTTGCGTGTCCCATTTTTGTTAAATTTAACTGTCATTTCGATGCTTTAAAAAGCTATATACTAAAATACACTAACAATTGCATATCTACACATATATAGAGAGAGCCGTAATTTGGCATAAAAACAGCTATTATGTATGCAAAAAGGCAGGAAAATTATGCAGTGGATTTGTACATTGATTAGTGTGAATTGGATATTTTTTGGAAGAATGATCATATCTCCAGATTGTGCTGTAAAACAACTTAATTTTCTACAAGATCTGAGAAGGTCAATAGATCTATATTATATTCTATTACTGAGATTCATGCAAAAAGATTGCTCATCATGTGTCAAGAAATGCAACCAGAGAAAATTTGCCGGTGACCCTCTGAATAGATAACAGACACTTTAAAGTAATAAGAGAATGGTGTGATCTATTCATGCATTGTACAAGACTGTCGATAAGATTTATGTTGTCAGTACCTTCAGGATAATTTGGAATAGAAGCTGTTTACTTGCAATGCTACGTGATTCATTTGAGGAAAAATAGAAATGGTAATAATGGAAAATTGAAAATCCTTGTGAAACCGTTAAGGTAGAAACGTTCTTCAAAATTATATGGACAGTTTTATGGTGTTAAAGAGATCAAGAGAGTGAGCACAAGTGAAAAAAATTAGCTTATCACTCTGATAATATACATAATTACTGATAACTGAAAATTATCTCCATAATTTTAAGCTACAACATGATATCTAAGAAGGAGATCTTCTCTAAAAATGCCACTGTGTGAAATTGGCAAAATAATTGGATGATCATGGTTGAGTTAATGGTGGACTGGCTGAAAGTCACTTGGAATTGGTATCAAACAGCCTCCGATAACCCACATTGTAATTTGATTTTCAATGTACCTTAACATTGTACCTTAACAATGTACCTTAATAGTAAAGGAGAAGCTCACTGAAACTATAGTAACTTGGGGTATCTTGGCTATTCTTGACTCCTTCCTTTTCCCTATAAGTTACAAGTTAAGTTATACAACAAACTCTATAGGCCTAGATCAATGTTAGGAGCAATGACATCTTTAAGAATCTTTCTGTTCATGAGTATAGTGCATTTCTCCATTAATGTACATCTTTTTTACTGTCTTTCAACACATTTTATAATTACTCCATAAGAGATCTGTGCATATGTTGTTGTTTAATATAGATTGACATGTCATTATTTTTGTTACTATGGTAAATAGTTTCATTTTGTATTTTATAACTCTTATTAGTGACATAAAATGAAATTGACTTTATGTTGATCTTATGTCTGGTAACTTTGATAAATTTGTGCATTAATTTTACAAATTTGCCAAATTTTGATAGGTGAATTAGATGATAATTTGGGGTTCCCTATCATTTTCATAAAGAAGAGTTTTGCATTTCCCTTTCAAATTCTTTTATGTTTACTTCTTTTTATTTCCTTATTGTGCCATCTAGATCCCCAAGGACAATGTTGAATGATATGACATCCTACTCTTACTCTTTATTTTTAAAGGCATGTTTCTAATGTTTCATCACCACTAAGAATGACTTTTGCTATGACTTTTTTAGGTAGATACCATTATACAGTCAAGAAAATTATCTTCTATTCTTTTTTTTTTTTTTTTTTGAGAGGGAGAGAGGAGGGGTGGTAGAGAGAGGGAGAGAATCTTAAGCAGACTCCATGCCCAGCGTGGAGTCCAATGAGGGGGTTTAATCGCACAACCCTGAGATCATGACCTGAGCTGAAATCAAGAGTTGGACACTTAATTGACTGAGCCACCCAGGTGTCCCATATCTTCTATTCTTAATCTGACAAAAAAAATTTTAAAAATCAGGAATGATTGTTAAATTTTTCCTCATGATTTTTCTTAATCTACTGATACAGTCATAACATTTCATGATGTAATCAAGTTAATGTGATTCAGCATATTATTGTCTAATCCTGAAATACATACAACTTTAAATAACATGAGAAAGCAGAGTTTATTACAATAATGCAAGATTAGTTTAATACCTTAAAATTGATTATTTTAATACAACACATTAACAGAATAAAGAAACTGAAGATGATCATCTCAATAAATTCACAGAAATGCATTAGTAAATAACAAACATTCATGACAACAACTCTCAATAAACTAGGGATAGAAATCAAATTTCTCATTTGGATAAAGGGCATATGCAAAAAAAAACTACAGCTAGCATTATATAATCCAGAAAGATAAAACATTTTTACTTAAGATCAGGAACAAGGCAAAGATGTCCATTCTCAGCATTTCTATTTAACATTGTGTTTGCAGTTTTAGCCAGTTTAATAAGAATAAGAAGTGAAAGGCATACTTATTTAAAAGAAAGAAATGCATGTGTCTTTATTTTCAGATAATATCAAAAACACTTCATGGAAAAACATAAAATGAACTTCATCAAAACGAAAAACTTTTGATTTTCAAGAGACACCATTAAGAAAATTAAGAAACAATTCATAGACAAGGAAAAATATTTGCAAATATTATACCTGAGAAAAGAAATGTATACAAAATGTATTTTTTTAAATCTAAGAACTCAATAATAAGAGGAACCCTCCCAAATGTGCAATGCGAAAGATTTTAATAGATATTTTACTAAAGGAGATATATAAATGGCTAATAAGCACCAAATACATACTCAACATCATTAGTCATTAAGAAACAAACATTAAGTCTACAAAGAGACACCATTACATACTCTCCAAAATGGATAATTTTTTTTAAAAAACCAATAATACCAAGTGTTGTTGAGGATGTGAAGAAACATACATTTACATTGGGTAGTATAAAATGGTAGAGCTCCTTTGCAGAACAATTTGGTAGTTTCTTTTTTTTTTTTTTAAGATTTTATTTATTTGACAGAGAGACACACAGTGAGAGAGGGAACACAAGCAGGGGCAGTGGGAGAGGGAGAAGCAGGCTTCCCACGGAGCAGGGAGCCCAATGCGGGGCTTGATCCCAGGACCCCGGGATCACGACCCAAGTTGAAGACAGACACTTAACGACTGAGCCACCCAGGCGCCCCCAATTTAGTAGTTTCTTAAAAGGAAAATATTACCACGTGAATCAGCAATCTACACACAAATGTTTAAAGAAGCATTATTCAAAATAGGCAATCACTTAAATCCAAATGCACATTAATTGTTGAATTAATAAGCTAACTGCGTTAAATGCATACAACGGAATACTACTACCCAATAAAAAGGAACAAACTACTGAAACATGCAATGACATAGATGAACCTCAAAAACATTTGCTAAATGAAAGAAGGGACAAATGACTATATATTATTATTCCAATTACATAGTTTCCAGAAAAGACAAAACTATAGAGACCAAAAGCAGATCCAGATTTGTTGGGCTGAGAGCAGGGGTTGACTATAAAGTGGAACTAGGGAACTTTTGAGGGATGATAGAACAGTTATAAAACTGTACTCTAGTAATGGATTCACAACCATAAATTGTACTAAAAATAATCAAACTGTATATTTACAATGGGTGAATTGTATGGTACATAAACTATTCCTAAATAAAGTTGTTAAAAATGTATTAACTCCCCAAATGTTCATCTCCCACATAGATATTGGGTAGCTTGTTTGTTAAATAGTAATAATAATATAATAATAATAATAATAATAAGCCATTCAAGCTCTTGGCAATGGAAACAGAAGGGACTGGAAAAATCCTCAGGTACATTCCCCTCCCTACTAAACCACCACCACCACCGATTTTGATGGGAAAAGGTTAGTAAGTCTGGACTTGAAAAACACAAGAACTCACATAGTTTTACACATTTTGGTGATACCTAGAACTAGGGACTCTGCTACTGCTAAGTCCAAAGGTGAAATCTCTCTCAAAGTGCTGAAAGCCAAAGATGAAAAAAAAAATCCTAAAGAGCGAAAAAAAAGCAAACATAATATATAATACAATGATAATTTTAGCAAAATTTTCATCAAACACAATTTAAACCAGAAGAGAACGAAATGACATATTTAAAATGCTAACAGTAAAAACTGTCAAGCTAGAAGTCTATATCCAGTAAAATATATTTCAAAAATAAAGATGAATTATAGAAACCTTCAGACAAACAAAACCTGAGAGAATTTACTATCAGCCTATCAGCACTACAAAGAAAGCTAAAGGAATTTCATCAGGCTGTCAAGAAATTATACCAGTTTGACAGGGAGGATTATAAAGCATGAAATTAGGACATGGGGTAAATATGAAAAAGTATATTTTAATTTAAAAAAGTATATTTTAATATCCTAATTTTTGTAAGATAACTGTCTAAGCAAAAACAATATTATATCATGGGGTTTATAAAATACATGGTAGTAATATACACGATGTCTTCATGTCAGTTTGGGCACCTATAGCAAAGTTCCATAGACTGGATGGCTTATAAACAACAGAAATTTATTTCCCACCTTTCTGTAGGTCGTAAGTCCAAGATCAGGGTACCAGCATGGTCAAGTTTGGTGAAGACTTTCTTCCAGGTTTCAAACTTCCAACTTCTTGTTGTATCCTCCCAAGGAAGAGAGCAGAGAGAGGAAGCAAGCTCTCTGGTCACTCTTATAAAGGCACTCAACCCATTCATGAGGGCTCCACCTTCATGACCCTCCTCTAATCCTAATTCTCTCTCAAAAGCCCCACCTTTCAATATCATCACATTGGGGGTTAGGGTCTCAACATATGAACTCAGGGGCAGGGGGAAACAAACATTCAGTCCATAATATATAACAATAGGAGAAAAGGACAGGAGGGCCAGAGTAAAGTGGCTTATCCTGTTGTAAACTTCTTTTATCTTATGTAAGGTGGTATAATATTACTTCAAGTTATACTGTGATTAAAAATGCATATTATAATCCCTAGAGCAAGGACTGCAATAAAAGCATAGGTTAAAAGCTAATAGAGAAAATAAAATAAGATACTAATAAAATACATGATTAATTAATTTATTATTTTTTTTTAAGATTTTATTTATTTATTTGAAAGAGAGAGAATGAGAGAGCATGAGAGGGGGAGGGTCAGAGGGAGAAGCAGGCTCCCTGCCGAGCAGGGAGCCTGATGCGGACTCGATCCGGGGACTCCAGGATCATGACCTGAGCCGAAGGCAGTCGCTTAACCAACTGAGCCACCCAGGCGCCCAAAATACATGATTAATTTAAAAGCAAGCAAGACAATGGCCTGAAAGGAAAAAGGAACAGTGAATAAAGAGAAAACAAAAAGCAAGATGATGTACTTAAGCCCAGCCATATCAGCAACTGTCTTAAATATAAAGGGGTTAGACATTCCAATTAAAGGGGAGAGACGGTCAAAATATATACAAAGCTAACCAAGACCCAACTATATGTTATTTACAAGAGATGCATTTTATTTTATTTTATTTATTTATTTTTTTGGAGGGGGAGAAGAGATGCATTTTAAAAATACACTAGGATAAAAGTAAAAGGATAGAAAAAGATATATCGGAAAAACATTAAGCATAAGAAATCTTGTAAGGCTTTCTTGATGTCAGACAAAGTAGACTTCAAAACAAGTAGTGTTACCAGAAATAACAAAAGAAATTTTATATATTTATCTTGATATTTATTCATAGCATAATATTTATGTTTTTATAAATGTAATAATAAAGGGTCAATTCCTGAAGAAAATACAATAGTCATAAACACATCTTTCAAGTAATCAGGTATCATCGAGGTGGTCAATTAGGATAATGAGCCAAATTAAAAATAACAATCAAGCCTTTATTCACTTACTGTGACATTACAAACAGGAGGCAAAAAACAGGCCCTGGTTCCTAAGGGTTTCATTTTTCCTCATGAAATAGCACCGGGGGAGAGTCGGGAGATGCAGTACAGAGGGGGGAATTGCTCACTGCCCATGAGCCCTAAATGAAAGGATTCTCTCTCATTTTTTTTTTTTAAAGATTTTATTTATTTATTTATTTGAGAGAAAGAGAGAGAAACAGCATGAGAGGGGAGAGGGTCTGAGGGAGAAGCAGGCTCCCCGCCGAGCCGGGAGCCCGATGTGGGACTCGATCCCAGGACTCCGGGATCATGACCTGAGCCGAAGGCAGTCGCTTAACCAACTGAGCCACCCAGGCGCCCTCTCTCTCGTTATTGACCTGAGGGCCAGAAGGGAGAAAGGGAAGAACTAGAAGTGGAAAAATATCGAGTCAAAGTGGAAAAAAGTTCCTTCGCGTAGACCTGATGAGGCCTTCAGATTGAGGTGTTAGGCTAGGAATGCAGACACGCGTATGACGGTAGCTGTCCCAAGGGTCCTGAGTCCTTGACTGCAACCCACTCCAGAAGACCAATGCATTGGCTGTGTACAAATATGGTGCGGGCAGGACAGTTTCTCCTTTGCCCTTTGCTGGGCAAAGCCTTGTAATTTCGTATGGTTGGGTACAAAGGATCAGCATAGTTGTTTGGCCTGGAGTCACACTCCTCACTTTATATAGTTCATTATGGAACTGCAAAGCACATAGAGCTAAAATTTATAGAACTAAAGGAGAAGTGGACATATCATATTTGGAGAATTTAAGACTTCTTTTTCTGTAACTGATAGAGCAAACAGATAAAATGTCAGTGAAGATACACTGGACCTAATAAACATTTTTAGTATACTCCTGACAGCAACTGTAAAATGTACCTCTTTTTGAAGTAATCGTGGAAGCTGAGCCGTAAAACAAGTCTCAATACATTTCAAAAAGTTAAAATCATAGTGTATCCTTTGATCATGACAAAATTAAAGCTAAAAAAGGTAACAAAAGATACCATAAACCCTCCCCCCATTTATTGGGAAATTAGGATATATACTTCTAAAAGCACATGGGTGAAAGAAGAATCACAAGGTAATTGGAAAGTATTTTGAATTAAACCATGACAGAAGCACAATGTACTACTATTTGTGGGAGTCACTCCTACTTCCATCCCTTAGTCCCCAGATCCAAATATTCTAAATGTGATCCAAGTATCTAAATATGGAAAAAACTGGTCACTATCCAAAACACACAGCACATCTTATAAGATGGTACCACAACCCCTAAGATACTGTCTCTCAAATGGTTCTTAAGATGAGTTTCTATTAGGCCCTGCCAACATTCTATAGGGCAACAGCTTCTAGATCAGCATTTCTCGAACCTTTTTCTTTAACCCCGTCCCTGTGCCCAAGGAAACTTTTAAGACTTTTTTTCCCTCT
>NC_138373.1:83663541-83695480 GCF_054177405.1 Leptonychotes weddellii
AAAACAAACTGAGGGTTCTAGAGGGGAGGGGGGTGGGAGGATGGGTTGGCCTGGTGGTGGGTATTGAGGAGGGCACGTTCTGCATGGAGCACTGGGTGTTGTGCACGAACAATGAATCATGGAACACTTCATCTAGAACTAATGATGTAATGTATGGGGATTAACATAAGAATAAAAAAAAAAAAAAGAAAAAAAAAAAGACTTTTTTTCCCTCTAATCATTGTAATATCTAAGTTTTTTTTTTGACCTTTAGAACCAACTCTTGCCTCTTGTGGAGGCAATATTGCTCCCGTTGAGAATGAATGTTCTATATAACACGGTAAAGAGTAAGACCTGGTAATTCCATAGGCATAGCTCCTGTCTACACTCTTTTGCTTAAAATGTGCTTCTTGGCCAAAAGGATGTTCCATGTGGTATATGATACCTATATGATAAATAATTCATTACATAGGTTCCTAGATGGTGGTACTGGCACTGAGGACAGAAAAGGCAAATCCAAAATAAATAGCTATTTCAGTGAGAACAAATTGCCCCATGCCCCATGATGGAAAGTACTGGTAATCACTCTTGGCCTCTCCAGGCATTAACCACCCTACCTTTATAAGAAGTCCAGACAAAACAGGATGCTAAATGGATACCAGTTAATTTCTTTTCTCAGTCACCCCACTACTTTGTCAATGGGCTTCTATACAAAGCGGCTTTGGTAGCGGGTATGGAGGTTGATGCATGGAATCATTAACCTGGCTTCTACCAACCATTGAGTGCCCTGCCAGTAACAGCAAAGGCCAACACGGAACACTCAGTTAGAAAGCCATTTCCCAGGAGATCGGTAATCCACCTGGTGGGACGTTGATGAAAGTGACCCACCAAATGAACGTTCCTATTCCTACTTTTCACTCTTCCTCCACATGCAAAAGTCGGAATCTTCCTGATTAAATCTGTCTTGAGACCAATAAACTCTCGATTGCCCTATAATCTAACTTTTGATTGAATTTGCATATCACAAAAAAGTTCCCAAATATTGATTTTTTTTAATTTTTTAATTTTTTTTTAATTTTTTTCATTTATTTGAGACAGAACGAGAGAGAGAGAGCACATGAGAGTAGGGAGGGTCAGAGGGAGAAGCAGACTCCCCGCTGAGCAGGGAGCCCGATGTGGGACTCGATCCCGGGACTCCAGGATCATGACCTGAGCCGAAGGCAGTTGCTTAACCAACTGAGCCACCCAGGCGCCCCCAAATATTGATTTTTTAAATCCATGCCTGGAAACCATGACTCTTGTGCAGTAAAGAAGTAATTTTAATTCTATCTATATAAAAGAAAACATAAAGGGCTTTTGTTTTCCCATATTTTCAAAATTCTAGAAATTAGGTATGTCTTAGAATTATACATGTGAAGCATAATCAGATATGGTCTCAACTTCTTCCCATGTTCTCCAGATCATTCACAATGAATCCCACAAGATCAATTCAATAGTCCTACATCTTTAGTTCTTCGTATCATCAAGAATCTGTATATCCAAAATAATAAGTTTTCAAGCAAAAATCTAGTCTGTGACTTGTAATTACCCTCTTTTTAGGTTTAGAGATTCTTGAGTAATTAATGCTTTTGGATTCTTAATATCTGTTTTTGAATGTTCTTGAACTCAGTAATATCTAGATTTTTTTTCTTACTTAATGATAGTTGGTAAAAACAAGTTAAATCTGTTTTCCTCATATGGTCTGAGAATAGGTTAGGGTAACCCACATTTATACTAGAGGTCTGCCTTTTTTACCCCCGAATGATTCAGCTAAACACCATGAAGTTTTAACATTAGGTAATAGAATGACCTTCTTAAAATAGCTATAGCCCAAAAGGTGTTGTGTGACAGTGAATGCAGAGAATTAATAAGGAGATCTGTACGAAGCACACTGATCAATTTCTGAGGTGAAATGTATGATAAAGGATGGACCAAGGTCACTTTTCCTGATGTCCCTCCTGCTGAGAGAGTGTCTGGCAGATCTGGGCCACTAGACCCCAAGGGAAATGGGAGTTTGAAGCAATTACCTAAATAATTTAGACAAGAAGGCACACTCAGGCTTGTCAAAGTCACCCATAGGAACAGAAGGGGAATCTAAATATTTTGAAACTTGTTAGGAATTTGTTAAAGTATCTCTAGGACACATACACCGATACCGACTCATTACATAAAGGGAAGATTTTATCGCTGGAAAAAATAAGCTCATGTACATGTATCACATTAAATAAGCGCTCAATTTTCTTTCTACTTTGCTCAATAGATAAGGCCTTTTACCTGCATAAGAGTAACAATAGTGTTCTTATATTCTATTCATAGCATTTAGAGTTCTGTATTTCTAAAATAATTTTCTCACCAAGCAGCATGAGTTTTCATCCAGAAGGAAAAAAAAAAAATCAGTGTAGCTGATATGGATACAAAACAGAGGAATAGAAAAGGAAATAGAATTACCCATACGCTTCTGGGAAATAAAAAGACTTCACAAGCTATAAAAAAAATCATTTTATTCACAGGGTACATTTCCAAATTTTCTCCAAGTAAGGGAGGTAGAGAAATTGAGACTTACTGAACCTTCTCACTACCAGCCATAATTACAATGAACACACCAAAGAAAAAGACATGTTTTTACAGCAAACTTCCTATGACATTGCATTTAGATTCCATAGAAACCACTCAGCAGAACCAACCAAGATAGATACTGTTTTCTCAAGTCACACTATAAAAAGTACCAATTAAGGTTTTTTCTTACCTGCTACATTTTATATGAAACTTAAAAAAAAAAAAAAAAGACGAAGAAATGAAGAGCATTGATTTTCCCCCACACCGCCTGCCTTATTAGGAAAAAGTAATTCCATATATACTTCAAAGGTGATTTCAATTTTATAGTCTAATCTAAAAAGTCTTTTCCAGAATTATTGCATCCATGGACTGGTAGTCAAACTACACCGTGTGAGAAAGAATATTTGAACTTTTCTATTTTTCTCTTACCTCCAGTCTGCAAATTTGCTGAAAAACAGCTTGCACACACGTGGAATGATACAGAAGGTGCAATCATCAACTTAACGAGACCAACGAGAAACTTTCCTTTTTTCAAAGTTTTTCAGACCAATTTTGCTGTGTGGTAACTAGGGTTCTAATAATGTTCCAGACTTTTAAAAAAATTAAACAAGCTTTTCAATGGAGCTGCTCTTTGGCCTTTCCCCTTCCCTCTAGTGTCTCTGACTCTGATGTACCCCTGTGACCATCAATCCCCACAAATTGTGGAATCCTGTATATTATGAGAGGGATGTCTATAGTAACTCATGGATAAGAAAGCACAAAAAATTGGTGCTTAAGAGTGAATGAGAAACAGAAACAAATTGTTTCCTTGCTTCCATGAATGCTACTGTTTGCTGGAGAAAAAAACATTTTTAATCTAATCATTTTTAGATTTCCTGTAGCTATCACCTAAGGAGCTCTCTATGAGAAGGTTCTACTACTTCAACAAAGGATATTTACATACCGTTATCAGACATCTCCAAGGCCTATATTCTATTGTGCATTTATATAAAATAGTCACATTCACTACACTTATAAGAGTTTTTGCTGATGGTAAAGATACAACTTGGAACAGACATGGCTACACCTCTAAAGTCACAGGGGCACAGGAAGGAAATACAGAAGGAAGTGAGAGCCAAGCCAGAAAAAGTTAAGGCACCCTCTGCCATCCCTACCTGGTCAGCCATTTTTCTCTTTTCAATGGGCATAAATAATGCAGGGTGTGTGTGTGTGTGTGTGTGTGTGTGTGTGTTTACACTAGAACAGAGGGGAGAAAACACATCTAAATCTTTCCAACTGTCACCTGGCATAGCATACGGTGACCATGTTTCAAAGGGTCAAGTTCAAAGTGACACTTCCTACTATTGCTGCCTCATCATGACAGGAGATCTAAATAATAATCTTGTGTATGCGTCGAAGTGGAGATACAAAGGGGCCATGAAAATGGCAGTGTTTGCATATCCCAGCTCAGACACCAAGGAAAGCACGACTCAGAGGGGGGGCAGGAGGGCCAAGTAAGTAAATTGGTGCCGCTCTTCCATTTTCTTCCCTAAGTGTCTCACCATCTGGCTCTCACGTTACTTCCTCCAGTGTCTTTTCATCATGAGCCGTCACAACTGCATAACAGTATATTTCCTTTACAATGTTTTGAAAGGTTCTATTCTTGGGACTGCACTCAAGGACAATAGCCTCTGTGCTCTGTGCTTAGCGTCATACTAAGATCCCTCCCAGGGGTCCTTCACAATTAAAACCCTGATTTTATCTTTCTCTTTTTCATTTTGCTTAAATCCTTTCTTATTACCATTTTTCATTTCGCTTACGATGCAGAGAAAAACAGACATACCTGACTCCCGATTTTCTCTGCCCTGGATAAACTCATATCTCTTAGATGTTTTCGGTATCATGTGAAACATATGCTTTTAAAATGACAAATAACTGGGGAAAATCTAATTATATAGAAGCAGAAAGAGACATGATCAGTATATTTGAATATTATTCTATAAAACTCCCAGACAGCTTTGCATCATTGATTATATCCTACAGTTTTAACAGGAAAGCAAAATGAGAAAGGATTTTAGCACAATGCAGAGATCAGTAAGAACACAGAGGAGGTAGGCACATAAATGACCATGAACAAAATATAATTCCTCTCCCGTGCTTTAAAAAATTCATAGCTGTGGGCTTAGGTTATCGCACAAATGTTCACAGGTATTATATGTCAATTTATAAGTTATTTATTCCTTATTTCTTAGAGAAGAAATCAGAAATGTTGGCACCAGATAGAAGAAAATCAGAGGGAGACAGAAACATGTAGTTTTTCCTTCTTGTGATGATGAGCAGAGGTTGTCTTACGTTTGAATGAGCTTTCCTTTCATGACTTGTTTCAATCTTTTGCCTCTAGGAGGTATGTAAAAAATGCAAGAGACACGCCTTGGCTGGGGTTAAAGCCAACAGTATCCATTTTCTTATGATAGGAAGAAAAAAGGCTACAGCCATTGTAGCTTCATGTAAGTCTCTTTCCACTTACAAGACAGGAATCTTACAGGGCTCAACCTAAATATTCTGCTCTCATGTTTAGGAGTCATAAACAAACATTCTAGGCTTTTGGATTCTTTTGGATCAGTCTCCCTGGCTCTTAAAGAGACTATACAAGAACTGATGGAAAACAGTCCACTCCAATGTGGGGATCAGGGTCGTCAACCTCACTGTGTAGTCCAAAATCTGCATATAACTGTTGACTCTCCCAAAACATAACTAGTTCATAACTACTCTGTCTACTATTGACTGGAAGCCTTATCAACAACATCAACAGGCGATTAACACATATTTTGTATGTTATTTGTATTATATACTGTATTCTTACAATGAAGTAAGCTAGAGAAGAGAAAATGTCATTAAGAAAATCATAAGGAAAACACATTTACAGAACTGCACTATATTTATAAAAAAAAAAATCTGTGTATAAGCAGACCCGTGTAGTTCTCATCTGTGTCCTTCAAGGGTCAACTATATTTGATATCTCCCTAGCTTCGAGAACTCAGAAAATTCATCTGAGTGGGAAAAAAAGGTCCATTTTTAATCATCACTGACAGGGCCATAATTAGGTCAGGGTGACCAGAATTCTGTCACAGGACACCCAAATTTAGAGAGCACAAATTTAAGGGGAAAAAAAAACTGTTTAAGGCAGTGTAAAATTTTAAGCTTCTCAGCAAATTTCCACACCAAGTCTCCAGTCACAAGGCTACTAGCTTGACTCCACAGACAGGCCAGCCTCCCTGGTAGAAGACAGAAATAGACAGTGCTGTAAAGCCAAGGTCAAGGGCAGAGACTTTTCTGACCCTTACGTACTCTGAGAGCTTGGGAGTAGGGTTTTCTCCTCCTTTCCACTTGCCTCATCTCTCCCTGGCACACAGACCCAAGTCGCTGGTCATATTTAGTTGGTTACTACAGACTTTGCTAGAGGCTTGACCTAGGTTCCAGGTGCCTTGTAGTTGTTTACTCACTTCCTGATGTGTGCTCACTAAAAGTCATCATCTGAGAGTTGACCTCCATGCTGGGAAGATGAACAAATAAAAAGCATAGTATTGCTCTCAGTCCTTATGCCTCCGCATATTTGTCCTCGGGTTCTCACTAAAGTCTTTACAGCTCTTGACCCCTGGAACTCTATAAAGGGAGCAGATATTATTACCTGGTTCTGGTGGGAACGTTTTTGTACAACACAATCAGAATTCCCTAAAGTTTTTGGTGGACTGTGACATTTTTTCCTCTTAGGTCCCTCCTAACAAGGATTTTTCAGTTAAAAATTTCACAAAGCCACTACTTTTAAACATAAAAATTAAAATTATAGATGGCTGATTTCTCAAAGAAATAGAAAGCTGTATATAATACATCATAAAAACTGTGATAGTTGCTGACCAGAGAAATGTTCCTGATATCTTTTTCTATTTGGGAATCATCGCTAACACTTCTGTAAAGCTTCTGACTAATCTAAGAATATTTTTGTCAGATTCGGAATCCTGGGATTTCTTCCATTATTTTCCCTGTAGATTGTGAAGCTATGTTGCCCATTGCTTCAGGTACAAGTTACATATAACCTAAACGAAGTTTGTAGCCAAGAGAAGGACATGAGACATCACAAAGCCAAACAGGTATTGTCAGAATAGCTACCATTTGGGGTCATTTGCATCATTTTGGAATATTGTTAAAATAAAAGTGAACTATACAGAAACAAAATCCCATGGGCACTTGTTAACTTCATGTGTTGGTTGCAGCTGAGATGCACAGTGCTATACAAACTGCTGGTCAAATACTCTACTTAAAGCATATGTATCCTTTGTCCTCTTCCACTTAAAAATCTTTCATATAAAAAATCACTTTTCTATCTTAGAGAATGACTTAATCCTTCACCTATCTTAATTTTACTCTAGTGTAATTAAAATTAAACAGAGGTCACCCTTATTCATGATCCTTAGCATCAGTGCAATTCTCAAACTGGGGCTGATGGAGCTGATAAAAGGTAAAAATCGTATCAGGTACCCATGTTTATCGTATAAACCCAGGTAACCACGGTTTATTGTATAAATCTATCCCTCTTTTCCTCCCATGGGGCAAGCTAATTTTTTGTCAATAAAAAGCAATTTAAAAATGAGACCGATGTTAGAGGGTGATGCCCTCTCTTGGCAGATGCATTGAAAGCAGTGAAATATTTTCTTACTGAGTGTATCTACCATAACCTGAATATCTTCTGAGCTAATCTTAAGGGTCAGTAGTATTAAAATGTAATTGACCAAATTTGGCAAAGTATGAGGCCCAATTCCAGATAAACAGAATAAAATAATAGGCGCTTAGAATTCAACTTCTTAGTAGTAAGAAGTCTACTCTGCAAGATAATTCTGGAGAGATCCTCCCTTAGGAACACACATATTTCAATAAGGATAGATATGCATAACTTTATGCTACAACACACACGTGTACACACACATACAAGGACAGTCACACTCCTAGTTTAGATACATCTATATAACCATAAAAAAGGGAATGTGTATGGCATATCTATGAGTCAATATAAAATAATGCCAACTGCAATCTACTCTAAGAAACCATTCTCCTTCAATTGTAGTCGTATTTCAGATGATGTGAGCATGTATAGCTATTCTTAAGTGAAGACAGTTTGGAGCAATCAAAGCATTCTTTTGGTCTTATCCAGGGTTTCTCAACCTTGACACTATTGATAGTTTAGACTGGGTAATTCTTCGCTGTGGGGGGCTGACCTCTCCACTGTACGATGTTTGGCAGGATCCCTGGCCTCTGTCCACTAGATGACAGTAGCGCCCTCCAAATCACGACAATCAAAAGTGTCTCTACACACTGCCAAATGTCACCAGACAAGGGAGGGGACTCACCCCAGTTGAGAAGTACTGGTCTAATTAAACATTATCATCTTCGGCCATTTCTGTTCTGCCTTTCAGAAGCCACAAGTTTATAGTCTAAAAATTGCACAGTTTATTGTATAAATCTATCCCAGAAATCATAACAAGATGTTAAATTCCCAAATAGCAGCTTCAGTGGAAATGTGAGGCACAGGCTTTAATGGGGCTCTTTAGTTACATTTTAACAACTTTATCAGTAAAAGTACTAATTTGTGTGACACATGTTTTTCATTAGCCCTTTTACATCTTTGATGAAGTGTATAAGTAAAAATGTATTCCTTTTTAAGGTAATTATTAAATAATAACAATGGCTCTAAAAAGGAAATACGTTTAGGGTTTCACATCTAGTGCGTATTTAACACAGCTCACTCATAGTACATTCTCATTATATTTTTGCTGCCATATAGGATCAAAATAACAAGTCAGTTCTGTACAGAATCCATACTCTCAAATTCTTAGCTTTCCAAGCATCAGTTTAATCTGTGTTATGTCAACCAGTCATTTTTTAACTGCTGATTTCTATAATAACCTCAAAATTTAATCTTACTTAGAAATTGCCTATTCTGGTGGTGATACAGAATTTTTCCAAGGGCTTTGTCGTCTCAATGTCTTTTAAATGAACCCACCAAAAACTGCCAACTGTTTTAATTTATATGGTAGACTAAGTTTCTACCATTAAAAATGAAGCAGAACTTTTTGACATAATTTACCTACATTTGGTAACATTTAAAAGAATAAAAATAGTGATTTCTAGTGTCTCCTTTTAGATTAAGGCATTCCAAAGCACAAAGACAGTGAGAGGCTTCCTTTACTTTCCTTGCACATGTAAACACATTTAACTGCTTATAATCTGTCAGTAGAGTTTGTTCGCAGTTTGTCAAAGCTTATGTAAAAAGCTTTCTAAGTAGCCTTACTTGCTACTACCAAGGGAATCAACATCTATGAATTCACATCCCTTTACTTGTATGAACCATGCATGTGTGACCATGCTCAACACAGGGTTCATTCATGAAATATTAGGCAGAGTCAGAATGAGTCAAACAATTCTCATTTTGGGTAAGCCTTTGGGGGTCGTGCTGGTGTGAGCATTACGAGCAGCAACCAATAAGCTGGCTTGTCTTATATCAAGGTGTAGTGGGTAGTGGGTAGTTCACTCACCCGTAGCTCTTCAACAATGGTTACAGAATTTTGCCATACTCAGTCATGTAGGTTCTGCCTTCGGAGTTGCATGGGAATGAGCTTTGTTTAACTGTGTGTATGTGTGAGTGTGTGTGTGTACATGAGTCTGTGTTTTATTTGTGTGCATGTATCTTGGAGTGAATATACCATGGTAGATAGAAAAGGGATGTGCCTTCTAGTCTGTTTCCAGACTAAAACATCATTGTGCTTTACTTTATCTCTGAGTACTAAATTATGAAGACAATTATGCCAATTTGCAAATAAATAATGCACTCACATTTGTAGTCTTTTTACACTAAAATAACATAATACAAACAGGCTTAAATAATGCAGATCTAAAATTGAGTTTATGCCCTCAATTCTGAGAAGGAGGGAAAGTGGCTCATGTTATCCAGACTATGAATCAACACAGTCTAAATTCAACAATGCTTCACATCATCTAAGTAGACCTGATAAAAGGGGAGGAAGCAATTCTTAACATTTTTTAAATGGAAGGAGACTAGAGTTAACAAAGACTTGGTTCAACAAATCACAATAATTAGCTGTAGTGTTTTGTATCTTTATTACTCAGTAAGGGATTCTTTTTTTTTTTTTTTTTTTTTAGCTACCTCATCACCCACTCACTGCCCCTAAATAGGGCAAAAATAAATAATCATTTTTTAAAAACCTATGGTTCTAAGATATAAGATAGGTTTTTTTTTTTTTCCTAAAGCCATATTGTGTTGGTAATCAGTAACACTTTGCGCTGGCATTTCCTTTATTCTACCTTGATTAATTCTTCACCTTCAACAACCAGAGTTCTATCTTGTTTGTGAACTGCATCTTCTAGATTTGAACCACCTGAATGTGCTTTACCAACATCATCTCATCAGCATGTTACTGGTTGCAAATCCACAATGTGCTACAAAATATTTCAGAGGATGTTTCATTTCTTATTTGTCCTCCAAGCCAACATCCAAAGTAGAGTTTCTCTTGGGCTTTTATAGTTGTTTTTGTTTTGTTTTGTTTTTCCAAGTGGCCCATGTGAATCCATGAAATGACTTGACCATTTCCTTTTGGAGTCATGTAGAAAACCTAACAAAAATACCCTGTCTCGGTTCTTTCTTTTTCCATGGTCCCTAGGAAGTGGGCTGGAGTGAAGTGTCTTCACATGGGTCTAGCTGCATTCTCAGTGCACCGATTTTATGAAGATACCAGAGCTGGAGAAATTCCTCTGGCATGGCATGGAAGCCAGAGAAGGGCAAGACGTTATCATAGTAGTGGTGGCTGATGGGCTGCTCATGCATATTCACAGAGAAGGGCCAGAAACCATAGATAGCTACCTCTTCACAGAGACCCAGAGCCGCACTCACCAGAAAGAGTCCTGTGGACAGGCGCTTGGCATGGATTCCCCTACTTTTCCAGAACTTTCCAATGCTACGCAGAAAGTTGGGGTTGGCAAAGAGCACTGTTTGATTGGCACCAACATCTGACAGTGTGTAATAAACCCGGAGAGATGGCTCTGTTCCCGTCTTCATAGAAAAGGCAGGCATGTAGATATAACTGTGGTTATAGATCTTCATGTTGTCCACAAATGTCTTTCTGGACCACAGCAGATTCTGAAACCTATTATAGAGAAGAAGAGGCTCAGTTAAACCCTGAGAAAAGGAACTCATCAAACCCCACTCTATTGTTTGTCTGATGGCCCTGCTAGTTCACATTTATCTCGGGGGTGGGGGGTGGGTGGGGAGAACATGAAAACCGCTTCACTTATATTTAAAATCTTCCTTGAACTTACCAATTATTTCTCATCAAGTAGCTTGGCTTTCCCCAACCCCAACAATCTTAAATTCAGCTTAAGATTCCTTAATGGAATTCCCTTTGAACTAAAATGCACTGTACATTTTGTTCTCCCAGAATTATTTGCCTGGAATGTAAAAATCTCATGAATTCACAAAGGTTCTTGGTTGTTGGATAGGATTCTTAAAAAATATTTTTTAATTTATTCATCTGAGACAGAGAGCTAGCGAGTGAGAGCATGAGCAGGGGGGAGTGGCAGAGCGAGAGGGAGAAGCAGGCTCTCCGCTGAGCAGGGAGCCTGATGCGGGACTCGATCCCAGGACCCTGGGATCATGACCTGAGCTGAAGGCAGATGCTTAACCCACTGAGCCACCCAGGCATCCCACTGAATAGGATTTTGATAAAAACTACTTCTGCAGTCTGATATAAGCACAGGACTGGTTTCTTCATCTGCAAATCAAAGGAACCACCTGGAAGATACTTCTTCCCGTTCAAATTCTATGATCCTAGAAGTATTCCGATTAACTGATACTACTATATTATAACTAGAATATTACATGGAAAAAGGAGCACTTGTTACTATTATAAAATGATGCTGACAGAGTTGCCCGTATTGCTTGCTCCAAAGAACTCTACTTTCCTCTGTTCTTTCCATTTGGATTCCATAAAAAGAGGATCTCCGGTTCAAGTGTATTCAACTAAAATTGATGATGTACATCCTATGTGTCAGGCACTGGGGAATTAAAAATTTAATGACCCAATTTCTGTTCTTAAGAAATTCAGGTCCAACTGTGGAAACAAAAATATAAATGAGTACAACATAATGTTCTAAATGCAACAGTTGATATCTGTATAAAGTACTGTGGGATACAGATGAAAAAATAATCCTGCCTTAGAGGAGTGGAGTCTGAGAAAGCTTCAGAGAGGGGATGGCATTTAAATACAGCTCCTGTGGGGCTACAACAGGAAGTACAGCAACAAAATAAGAAACACTTTGGTCACAGGTTGGGGTGCACAGTGTCCTGAAACAATCATGAAGAAGAGCCTGTTTCCCTGGGCCACGGGAGGCAGTGGCTGAAGATAAGACATGTTGCAAAAGACCTCAAGTGTCTCTAATCTGTTCGTGGACTTCAGCCTGTGGTGATGGGGAAACTCCACAGCCGCCGTGCGTACTCACAGCACTTAATATTTACCTTACAGATATTTCCTCATTTGCTTAGTGGTCAGTCTGTGTCAAAAAAGGTCACTGGCGATCTGGGGAAGGAAGAGGCTGGTAGCCTGGAGACCAGTGAGGAGGCTGCTACAGACCAAGTATAAAAAGAGAAAAAAGACAATGAACTACACTCGGCTCTTTCAACTTTTGTTCTCTTTCACACAGGGCCGTCACCGGTGTCAGGTTATGTGCAGGTGGAGCAGAGGCCCCTAAGAATGCAATGGAGCCACAACTCACAGAGGAAAGTCTGGCCTGACACGTTGGCAGCGTTCATCATAAATATGTGAAACCAAAACTCTGAATGAACAAATCCACAGGGTTTTGTGTAGCAAGCAGTGTGATTAACTCTGCCTGCCAAGAAAGGTGTGTTCCTTGAGCCCCAAAGAAGGAAAATTGCTCCAGGTTTCCTCATGTCCTTGACTCAGCAGCCTGCTTTAGCAATTTTCTTTGGGCTGCAACAAATAAAGATAGTGGTAACAGGGTTTGTAAGTGGAATCACTTTATCCTAGAAGAAGCCATGGAAGCACATTTACCCATATTCCGGGGCTGGACCAGCCTCGCCAACACAAACTCCTACCTCTCAACTCCACTAGCCCACGCTTAATAATTCTATTCTCTCTGTTGCCCACCCATATCTTCTGCTGTCTTCCTAAAACATAAATGCTTTCCCAGTCATGTAAACACACCCTGCAGGTAACCTCCTACTTCTTTTGAACCATGGTTCTCAAACTCTAGTTAGAATATCCTGATATTACAGCTTCCTGGGTTCCAATGAGTAATCCAGCTGACTTTGTATCCAGCACTCCCTGGTGATTCTCGTGCAGGGGTCCTTTGACAGACTTATTTAGAAGATCAAAGCCATCCATGTAAGCTGTCTAGCTCTCTGCCATCTATCCCTCAACATCTCTTTCTTTACATCTTCTAATTTTATCCTTGTTGCAATTCTAACAAGAAGAAGTGCTCCCTCTTCCCCTGTGTCTTGGAACAAACCATTTCATATTTTCTAAAAAATTCATGTTCTAAAGTGGATCTCACTTCTTTAAAACATTTAACCTCAGGGTGCCTGGGTGGCTCAGTGATCCCAGGGTCCTGGGATCGAGGCCCGCACTGGGCTCCCTGCTCAGTGGGGAGTCTGCTTCTCCTTCTCCCTCTGCCGCTCCCCTACTCTCGCTTGTGTTCTCTCTCTCTCGCAAAAATAAATAAATCTTTCTAAAAACACAAACATTTAACCTCTCCCTCTCTACTGAATTATTCCTTTTTGTCTTCTAAGCACAGTTAGAACTTAGTATGAGGCAATTCTTCATATGCTCATACCATTCCCCGAGCTACATTCTAGTTTTTTCATTTCACTATCAACATTCTAGAGCAATTAGTCTACTTCTATCTGTTCCCTTTCTTACTTCCATTTCCTCCTTATTGCTGTGCAGAATGGTTCCTATTGCACAGCACTCTGCTGGTTAACGGAACTTATCCTTATTTTTGTAGTGGACTACATACTAATGAGAATTACAGACAGCTCCAATAAAATCAGAGAAATTGATTTTATGTTCCCTGTCTTAAAGCTGACTGATTATTCTTGAAGAGGGCAGTCTTTCTTCCTTGAGTTTTAACTTTGAAAAGGAACACACATCTTGGATTTACTATAGCCTTAATTTTTTGATACTGTTAAAGAATCAGCCTATATATAAAATTTTATTATTTTTACCTACCCCATTTTTCAACAAATAACATTATTTAAGAACTCAAATCAATTCAATGCTTATTTATGGCACACCTAATATATTTACTGTTACTCTGATCAAGAGCCTAATAGGGGTGGTTTGAATTTTACTAAATTATTACAAAATTCAACTAGAATTGTAAAAGAGTAGTGCTCCAGCTTACCTCTCCAGCCTCATTCTCAGATACTCTCTATATCTTCACCCAATACTCCAGCCATCCCTGTATGTGCATCTGTCCTCATCTTTTGGCATTGATAGTTTCTTTTTGGCTTATCCATTCATTGCCCTGGTGAAGTTCTGCCTAAACATCAAGACTCAAGCTTCTCCTTCTAAAGCTTATTCCTTCCTTTCAACTTAAGCTTTCAAAGGAGTCTTCTTGGAACTTCTCAGGATGAACTAACTCAACCCTCCAAGACTGTGTACTCCTTGAAGACAAGGGACAAGTTTTATTTGTCTTTTAATTTTTACAACTTAGCTCAGAATAGTTGTATACTATACAAATGGAAAACTATTAAACTGAAAAAAGAAGAAAATGAAGTGAGATCAGCAAGTGAAATTATTAAAAATAGAAATGATTAATATATAATGAATATGGGCATGAAATAGAAAAATATATCAATAAAAATAGCAGAAAGCACAGAAATATGGCACACTTCACAAATAAATTTCATACATGATAATAAAGAGAAAAATCATTGAAATTTTAAACAGTTACATTCAAGCTAACTATTTAACAATATGAAAATTTGAGGGGGAACAGATTTATATTTGACAAGAAAATTTCAAAATAATTTCAAGATAAGATATTTAAAGTCTATATTACAAGAAAAACTAAAGAAAACAACTGTGTGAATTTATCAGCCACTTGCAAATTATCTTTCTATAAAGGAAAATATTGACAAAATTGATTACATCAAGATGCAAAATTCCATTGCCACAAAAATAAGATAACTAAAATAAAAAGGGAATGACTCTGAAAAGTATTTTCAACAAATATAAAAATAGAAGCTCAATATTGATAACATTACAGAGTGTAAATATATTGATATAATGATATGAAAATGGACAAAAACACAGATAATGGACAAAAACACAGATGCAAGTAATAAAAAGTGCTAAATGTTCAGCTTCAGAATGCCAGTCAAGATGCAAACTGAATAGAATAAAGAAAGATAAGGGTCCAGTTCTCCCCTCTTCCAGCAAATTCCTAGAAATGAAAGAAAAAATATTTTTAAAGATCTACATCCATCCTGAAGAAAAGAAAAGAAGGGAAACCCTCAATGAATCCCCAAATCTAAGTTACCTCTGAAAAAGAGAATGCTTACAGAAAGAAACCAGAATATAAGCTTATCTGTTGAGCACTGCTCTAAGATGTAGCAGTGCCCCATGCCTAAAGGCAGAAGATACTGAGAAGTTGGGTGTCTTGGAACAATCAACAAGGTGATTGTTTACATTATGGGGCAGGAGAGACATTCAGGTGGACTGAACCCTAAAATCCTGCACTGATCAATTATCACTGTGGGTAGCAGGGAGAGAATATCAGCCTCTATGGAGGAACAGTGACTATGTGCCCAGAGCTGGCCCAGCCCGAGGGGAAACTGAAATTCTTTTCAACTTGTGCAATATTGGTAGCCAAGCTTATAGTTCCCAAGTAGAATACTGACACTGGCCCAAGAGAAAAGATACGATACAGATAATGACACTGGGGAGTCACCCAAAAGAAAGCCACCTTCCTACCTTCTCAACCAAAAGTAAAGCCTACCCGTGACAGGTCTAGTCTTCAGAGCTTCCAGTTACTAAACAAGAACAGAGAGCCAAGATCAGAAGATATTGAAGGAAAGCCTCCACCATGAGAGTCAGAGAACAAAGTGGAAGAATAAAAGAACTCAGAGGAAACCAATGTTATTCAAGGGCCAGAAGAAAACTCTTAAAATCTATAATTAGCTTGTTTAGAAATATTAATAGTTGACTGCATCCACTTAGACTAGGATGCTATAAAAAGAAAAAGAATATTTAGGTTACAAGAAACAGCTACTGGCAATTTAAGAAGATAATTGATGGATTCTGGTATAGGAAATCTCCAGCTAAAGAGCTACAAAGCAGGCCTAGAAACCTATCAGTCAGATACTAGTGAAAGGAAAAGGCCACTTCCAGGAGAGTTGTCTCAACAACAACAACAAAAAAGTGCCTCTGATAGTCATCTGATAGATGTTGACAGTAATGAAAGAAGATCTGCAGCTCTAATTGGGAGTCTGGGGATGAATTAGTGACTATTGCATAGAAAGCCTTTATTTGCTCTGGGGGAAAATAAATAGGAAAAAAATTAAGAGTTGAACAGGATATCAAGTACTCATAAAATAGACTTTTTGTCTCAGATGTGAATTATTATGTAGACAATAAGGTAAGCACTATTAATTTAATTGTGATATATCTTAATCGAGAAGTTAGGAAAGTATAAGTGTGTATGGAGGAGTGCTGTGAGTGGCACTTTAAGAGACAAAAACCTTTATTTTTCCATAATAAATCAATAGATAAACTGAAAAGTTTAAAACTGTAATTAAGCATGCTGCTTTAAAATGCAACAAGAGAAAAATCAACTAGAGAATTTGAACATCTTAGAACATTACTTGGGGGAATGTGAGACAAGAATTTACTTCTTGCCATTTTAAGCTTTGCCAAACTATTTGATTTTCAAAGTGTATATAGCAAAAACTGATTAAAATTTAGATATTCACAAATCCATAATCATAGAGTCTTCAATTAAAAAGTTTATTATTTTTAAACACAAATTAAAAATTTCTAAAAAGGACTACATATCACAAAAGAAAAAAAAATATATATATAAAAACAATTATCATCATACAGGCCATAACATCTGATCTAAAATGAAAAGTCAACAACACAAAGATACACACACTGCACTAGAAAATTATTTTTTATTTTTTTAAAGACTTTATTTATTTATTTCTGAAGGAGAGAGACGGGGAGGGAGAGACAGCAGGAGCGGGGAGTGGGAAGAGGGGCAGAGAGAGAAGCAGACTCCCTGCTGAGCAGGCAGCCCAATGTGGGACTCAATCCCAGGGCCCTGGGATCACCACCTGAGCTGAAGGCAGATGCTTAACAGACTGAGCCACCCAGGTGCCCTGAAAAAGAAATTTTTTAAAATGTATTTCAAGTATGTCTTTAAGGGGGAATCTGCCAATATTTGCAGATGATATAATTACCTGTCTAGAATATATATAAGAGAACCAATTGGAAAATGATTTGTTGGACCTAATAATAACTTAGAAAAGCATAGCTTTTAAAAATCCACAGCTAAACCAGGCATAGAACTTCCTCAACTTCATAAAGAATAGTTACAAAAAATCTACACCTAGCATCATACTTTATGGTTAGAAACTTGAAATTTTCCTACTATGATCAGTAATAAGTCAAGGATGTCCCCTCTCACAACTACTTTTCAACATTATACTGGAAGTCACTGCTAATACATCTAAATAAGAAAATGAAATAAAGATAAACAGTTTGGAAAGGAATACATAAAACTGTCTTTGCAGACAATCATCTTCACACAATCATCTATGTAGAAAATCTGAAAGAATTAAAAAAAAAAAAAAGCTTCCTGGAACCAGTAAACAATTACAGCAAGGTTGTAGGATATAAGATTAATATACCGAGTCAACTGCTTTCCTAAATATGAGCAATAAACAAGTAGAATTTGAAATAAAAAATACAGGGTGCCTGGGTGGCTCAGTTGGTTAAGCATCTGCCTTTGGCTCAGGTCATGATCCCAGGGTCCTGGGATCGAGACCCACATTGGGCTCCCTGCTCAGTGGGAAGTCTGCTTCTCTCTCTCCCTCTGCTATTCCCCCCGCTTGTGCTCTCTCTCTCTGTCAAATAAATAAATAAAATATTTTTTAAAAAAGAAATAGAAAATACAATATCATTTATATTAGCACCCCCCAAATATGAAATACTTAGGCATAAATCCAACAAAATATGTACAAGACCTATGTGAGGAACACTAGAAAACTCTGATGAATGAAATCAAGGAACTAAATAAATGAGATTTTGAGAGATACTACATGTTCATGGATAGAAAGACTCAATATTGTCAAGATGTTAGTTCTTCCCAACATGAACTATAGATTCAATGCAACTCCAATCAAAAACATAGCAGGTTCTTTTGTGTATATCAACAAACTAATTCTGAAATTTATGTGGAGAAGCAAAAGATGTAGAATAGCCAATATAATATTGAAGGAGATGAACAAACTTGGAGGACTGGCTCTACCCGACTTTAAGATTTACTATAAAGCTACAGTAATCAAAATAATGTGGTATTAGTAAAAGAATAGACACATCAATGGAACAGAACAGAAAACCCAGAAATTGACCCACATAAATGCAGTCAGCTGATCTTTGACAAAGGAGCAAAGGCAATACAATGTAACAAAGATAATGTTTTCAACAAATGGGTGCTGACACAAGTGGGTATCTACATGCAAATAGTTGAATCTAGACAGAGACTTGATAGCCTTCACAAATATTAACTCAAAATGGATCATAAATGTAAAATGCAAAATTGTAAAACTCCTATAAGATAAATAATGAGAGAACCTAGGTGACCTTGGCTGTGGCAGTAACATTTTATGTACAAAATCAAAGGCACAATCCATGAACGATATAATCGATAAACTGGAATTCATTAAAATTAAAAACATTTCTGTGAGAGACAATATCAAGAGAACGAGAAGACAAACTGCATCCTGGAAGAAATACATGCCCCAAAGACACAGCAGATAAAGAACTATTATCCAGACTATACAAAGAACTCTTTAAATTCAACGATAAGAAAACAAATAACTCAATTTAAAAATGGGCCAAAGACTTCAACAGACACCTCATCAGATGGCAAATAAGCATATGAAAAGATGTTCATATTGTATATCATCAAGGAAATGCAAATTAATACAGCAATGAGGTATCATTACTAGATATCTATGAGAATGATCAAAATCCAGAACCCTGCCAACACTGAATGCCTATAAGGATGTGGAGCAACAGAAACTCTCATTCACTGCTGGTGGGAATGCAAAATGGTACAGTTTAGTGGTTTCTTATAAAATTAAACACTCTTATGTGATCCAGCAATCCTGCTTCTTTGTATCTTCCCAAAGGCACTGAAAACTTATGTCCACACAGAAACCTGCACAAACATGTTTATAGCAGCTTTATTCATAATTGCCCAAACTTGGAAGCAATCAAGATGATTTGCTAAGGTGAATGGATAAAGAAACTGTATTATATCTGTATAAGGGAATATTATTCAGCACTAAAAAATGACTTATCAAGCCATGAAAAGACACGGAGGAACCTTAAGTGCATACCACTGAGTGGAAGATGCAAGAATGGTTCAACATTTGCAAATCAATCAACATGATAGCATCACATTAACAAAATGAAGAATAAAAATCATATGATCATCTCAATAGATGTAGAAAAAGCATTTGATAAAATTCAACATCCATTTATGATAAAAACTCTCAACAAAGCAGGTATAGAGGGAATGTACTTCAACATAATAATGGCCATATATGAGAAGCTCACAGCCAATATCATTCTCAATAATCTGATAATCCTGATTTCTAAGATCAGGATCAAGACAGGATGTCCAATCTCACCACTTCTATTCAAATTAGTGTTGGAAGTCCTGGCCAGAGCAATTAGGTAAGAAAAAGAAATTAAAGGCATCAAATTTTTGAAGAAAGAAGAAAAACTAACACTATTTGCAGATGACATGAAATTATATAAACCCTAAAGACTCCATCAAATAACTAAGAAACAATAAATAAATTCAGTATAGTTGCAGGATACAAAATCCATATACAACAATCTGTTGCATTTCTTTACACTAATAACAAACTATTAAAAAGAAAAATATCAAAAACAATCCTATTTACAACTGCATCAAAAAGAAGAAAATGCCTAGGAATAAATTTAACCAAAAAGGTGAAAGACCGATCTATCAAAAACTATAAGACATTTATGAAAGAAACTGAAGAAGACACAAGTAACTGGAAAAATATTCCATGCTCATGGATTGGAAGAATTAATATTGTTAAAATATCTATACTACCCAAAACAACATACAGATTCAGTGCAATCCCTATCAAATTCTAATGGTATTTTTCACAGGAATAGAACAAATAATCCTAAAATTTGTGCAGAAGCATCAAAGACCCCAAATAGCCATGCAATCTTGAGAAAGAAGAATAAGGCTGGATGCATCACACTCAGATTTCAAAGATAAGCTATAGTAATTAAAACAGTATAGTACTGGCATAAAAACAGACACATAGATCAATGAAACAGAATAAAGAGCCCAAAAATAAACCCATGCATATATGGTCAATTAATTTACAACAAAGGAATCAAGAATATATAATAGGGAAAGAACAGTCTCTTTAATAAATGGTGTTGGGAAAACTGGACAGCTACATGCAAAAGAATAAAACTGGATCACTATCTTCCATCATACATAAAATGAACAGATAATGAATTAAAGACTTGAACTTAAAACCTGAATCCATAAAACCCCTAGAAGAAAATATGAAATAAGCTCCTTGACATAGGTCTTGGTGATGATTTTTTGAATCTGTCACCTAAAGCAAAAGCAACAAAAGCAAAAATAAACTAGTAGGACTACATCAAACTAAAAAGCTTCTGCACAACAAAGGAAGCGATCAACAAAATGAAAAGCAACTTACTGAATGGGAGAGCATATCTGCAATCATTTATCTGATATGGGCTAATATACAAAAATATATAAAGTACTTATAAACTCAATAGAAAAAAACAAAATCTGATTTAAAAATATGCAGATCTGAATATACATTTTTCAAAGTAGACTTACAGATGGCCAACAGGTACATACATGAAAAGACGCTCAACGTCATTAATTATTAAGGAAATGAAATCAAAACAAGAATGAGATATCACCTCACACCTGTTAGAATGGCCATTATCAAAAAGACAAGAAATAACAGGTGTTGGTGAGAATGTGGAGGAAATAAAATTCTTGTGCACTGTTGGTGGGAGTATAAATTGGTGAAACCACTATGGAAGACTATATGGAGGTTCCTAAAAAAAAAAATAAAATAAAAACAGAACTATCAAAACTATCAGAACTATCAAAAAGATAAATGCACTCCCATGTCCACTGCAACATTATTTATAGTAGCCAAGATATGAAAACAACCTAAGTATACATCAATGGATAAATGGATAAAGTAATTGTGTAATTATATTATATATAATAATATATATATAATTCAACCATAAAAAATAAAATCTTGCTATTTGAGACATGGAGAGACCCCAGGGCATACACTAGTGAAATAAGTCAGACAGAGAAAAACAAATATCATATGATCTTATATGTGGAATCTAAGGAAAAGCAAAAAACCCGAGCTCATAGATACAGAGAACAGATTGGTGGTTGCAAGAGGTGAGGGGTCAGGATGGGAGAAATGGTTTGTTTGTTGGTTTGTTTGTTTTTAGTTTAAATAAAATGAGTAAAAATTTTTTAAAGTGACAACATGAACAAATCAGAATCATAAAACAAAACACTATACAAAAAGACCAGGCAGATTTGATAAAGAACCAAGTGGAAATTCTGAAACTGAAAAAGATAGCCTTTGAAAATAAATATTTTATGAAAAGATTAAATAGTAGATTTGATAGAATCAAAAAGAGAATTAATGCATTGAAAGACAAATCTAAAGACACTACCTAGAATGACACCTGGATGGAAAATATAAGAGAGATTAAGAGAGAAGATGGAATAAAAAGATCCAAAACATGTATAGAAAGAGTTCCCAAAGAAGAAAATAGAGTGAATGGGAGTAAAGCGATATTTAGAGAACAGACATATATGCCTTAAAACCAATGTAAAGTAGGTACAAATAAAGAAAGTGAGATGGGGAGGCGAGTGGGGGATGGGCTAGATGGGTAATGGGCATTAAGGAGGGCACTTGTGATGGGCATTGGGTGTTGTGCATAAGTGATGAATCACTAAATTCTACACCAGAAACTGAGTTACACTGCATGTTGACTAACTGGAATTTAAATAAAAAATTTGGACAAAAGTAAAAATAAAGAAAGAAAAATTAAAAAAAAAGAAAAAGTCAATTATGTCTAAAACATATGCACAAAAGAGAGGTGGTTATTAAGTACCATTCCCTTGACTCTCTTTTCTAGCATGATTAAAGTAAATAATACCACTAAAAAATAATAATATACAAATAACACAAGAGCCTGGGTGGCTCAGTCGGTTAAGTGTCTGCCTTTGACTCAGGTCAGGATCCCAGGGTCTTGGGACTGAGTTCCACACTGGGCTCCCTGCTCAGTGGGGAGCCTGTTTCTCCCTCTCCTTCTACCCCTACCCCCTGCTCATGCTCTCTCTCTCTCAAATAAATATCTTTAAAAAATAAATAAAAACAAGTAACACAAGAGAAAAACAGATAATGACATAGAATTATCAAGTCTGAGATGAAGAAATTCAAAGGGCCAATGTACATATTAAAATGTGTACAATCTCACCAGCATTAAAGTTATACATTTATACCAATTTTTTAAAGTATACCAATTAAAGCTACAGCAAAATTACAGTTTTCCACATATCCAATTGGTAGAAATTAGGGAACATAATAATAAATAGTAGAGTGTGAGAAATAGGTACTTTTATGCTTCAAATGGGAGCAAGAATCATTACAAACAGTTCAGAAGATGTTTTGGCATTTTCAATATGAACACCAATTGACTCAGCACTTCCATTTCTCAGCTGGTACCTTGGATATTTGCAAAATAACCTCTCACTTCTCTTAGATCTTGGCTCATATAACTGCACCTCAGAGAAGCATTTCCTGACCACCCCATCTCTCACCTTTGTTGCATTTCTTCATCCTACCTATCGCTCTGTGACATTTTATCATACATGCATGTCTTTTTTTATTGTTTGATTCTTCTTGAATGTCCACAAGGAGGACTTTGTTTTGTTTATTGATAAATCCACAACATCAAGAATGGTGCCTGGCATATGGCACTAAGTAAATATTCATGAATGTTTGCTGAAGTATGCAGAAAATTAAAAACAACCTAAATGTCCATCACAAATAGTGTTATATCTTTACTATAATTTATGGCAATTCTTTTAATGACACGGCTCCATTTGTATTGATATGGAAATAGTTCAAAAATATTATATAAAAAACAAAAAAGTTCCAGAATTACTAGTGAAATTTATGTAGTGTATTATCACACAAGATAAAGATATATATTTTCTGTACTTACATGTATGTGTGTAAATGCATGGGAAATGTTGGAAGGATACACATTAAGCTGAAAACAATGGTTATCTCTAGGGACAGCAGTGGGTATGAGGGTGCAGGTAGAGGGTCAAGGAAAACTTTAACCTTGTCTGGAATGCTCTCATTCTTTAGAAGGTGATATATTTATGTTGCTACTTGTGTTATTAAATATTTCCTTTTGAAAGGTCAGTCTCCTCAGTGTTCACATAAATGCAAAGTAAAACAATCATGAATTTCTAGTTCACTCTTTCCAACACAACAAAAAGTTAGAAGTGTGGTAATTTTATTTGTTAAGTTTTTAATAATATTTTGATGTACTCCTTGCAGTATAAAACACATTTATTTAAAAAAGCCACAAATGTTCAAGTTAATTTCTCTTGTTTATTTCATTAAAAGGTCATTTATTTTAAATAGAATATTTGTTTCAATGTTTTTCTCTATAATAATTTTATTTGAACACTTTCCTTATTATTTACTTCCTGTTCAAATGTTCCAGCAATTTTCCAGTAGGTTAACTCATTTCCGTATATTATTTACTTGCTTTTGTAATATTTTGGACCATTTGCCGTGTTCATGGTCACTCACTGCCATTTTTCTGTCTCTGTGCAGCTGTTTGTTTACCCAGCTGTTGCTTCCTTTTCCTTTGTCAGTGAAAATTAATTTTGTGTTGATCCACAATACTTTTCTCCTCTGTACTTTCTCATCCTATAGGGGTGGCTCTTCCACAGGAAAATATTTTACCAGATTGCAAACAACACATTATACCAAGCTATTCCATTCAGACATAGTACATATTAAAATACGCCCCAAGAATGCAAACTTTTAAAATATTTGCAAAGTGGGGGTTCCAAACCTAGACTGGACATTGCTAAGAGGAGAGAAATTTAGGACCGGCCTTTCAGAGATGGATATATCTGAATCAAATTTTGAAGAATGAGTAGAATTAGCTATGTAAACAGAGCTGAGGGGGAAAGTATGCTTGTCTGACAGAGTAGTGTGGGCAAACGCACAGAGGTGAGAAAGGTGGTGTTCAGGGAAATGCAAACAATTTAATATAGTGAAGCTTTAGAGCCTTGGGAATAGCTAGAGATGAGGCACAGGACAGGATAAAAGAATCATCTATTGCCAATCAAGGTTGAGATTTTACCCATATGGAAAAAGAGAGACTAATTAACATTCATTAGTCCATGGGGGAAATGGTGAGGGAGGGTCTCACCACTCACGCTATAGGAGAGGAAGGAAAAGCTGACTGTGGTGAATGGGATAAGCAGGGCTGATCTTCAGCTGGAAAGCAATGGTGAGAAATAGAGGACAGTGTCCATTCTAGTTTGGTGTGAATTCTGTACCAGTTATTAAATACCTATCCCATCTAGGTGTGAGAGTGATTTTAGTTTGGGGGCTTGGGTGGCTTGGACTTCTGGTGGCTCCTTTCATGATGATGTGTAACACAACAGGAGAAGGTAGTTTGCAGGAAAATATTATTACCCAATTTTGGACATGCTGAACCACAGACATGAGATCACCCAGAAGAGCCATGTGCCAACATGCAAAACACTGACAAATTATAGCATTTAAATGGTGGGCAAAGGAGGCAGAGTTGTAGCAAAGGGTAGGCTGGCAGAGAGGTGAGAGAAAACCAGAAGAATCTTCAATAACAGAAGGAGTAAAGAGCTACAGAAGTTTATTAACTGATAAATGCTGAGGAGAGATCGAGTGAAGTAAAGACAGAAGATACTCCTGGAACATTTAGTAACATGGAAATTTTCAGTGGCATGTGCTACTTCAGTAAGAATCAATCTAGATCATGGGTTGAAAACTCAGTTGTGCACAGGGGCCAAGCAGATTGGGAAAATATGTGATGGGGTCAGGCATACCACAAGAGAGTGTGGATCTGAAAATGGAATGTACATGTCTCATCTAAAGTATTTCAGAGTAAAAAGAAAAAAAAAGTAATAGCCAAGCAACACAATTACGATGGCCAGGTTTGGCCTGTTGGCAACAAGCTTGATGGCAAACTTACTCCAAACTCCAAATGAAGATTAGACCACGGAATCACAAATCCCTTTGAAGCAGATAAAAAAAAAATATGTAGTAGATTTGTGTATTTCGGACATTAGCGATAGTATGAGATAAGAACCAGAAGACCTACAATCAAATCACAGGAATAAGTAAATTCTATTATAAGATTCTTGCTTAACACAGGTTATCCTATTTAAGCCTTGTAGTAACTCTGTGCAGAGGAGCATTGTCCCTTTTCTGCTGTTGAGGAAACTGAGGATAAGAGCGGTTATGTCCTCAAGCCAAGTTTCACAGCTACAATGCAGAATGTGGGTTCCCAAGTCCAGCTCAGCTCAACCTGATTGTCGATTCAACGCTCTTTCAGTTGAGGAAATGAGGATAAGAGCGGTTATGTCCTCAAGCCAAGTTTCACAGCTACAATGCAGAATGTGGGTTCCCAAGTCTAGCTCAGCTCAACCTGATTGTCGCTCTTTCAGTTACACCATGTAGCTCTCCTCTGAGGGGAAGACGGATCTCTCCTGTCGTATATAAATTCATTTACCTGTGATCTGGGTTCCAACCCTTTGTACCTTCTCAGAGATCTGGTCACATTATCCTTCTTTTACTGCCTTTACCTTCATTCACTCCTTTTCACGGGCCCTTCCCCCAACATGGGTTCTTGCCCAAGTCTCCCTAACCGGGAACAAAAAAACTGACAACAAACAAAAATTTCCTCATCTTTCTGTAGCTACTTCCTGATCTCTTTCTTTCCATCCATAGTTGAACTCTTCTTAACTCTCCCATACGGTCTGGGAGATTTGTTCACTTTCAT
Organism: Leptonychotes weddellii; assembly: GCF_054177405.1. NCBI lineage: Eukaryota > Metazoa > Chordata > Mammalia > Carnivora > Phocidae > Leptonychotes > Leptonychotes weddellii. The sequence continues at coordinate 83,689,617 of NC_138373.1, forward strand.
TACCTAAACTAGGACTCAAACTGGTAATGGAGTAGAAAATATTTTAACAACAGACACTAGAGTTCCTTGTGGAAAAAGAATTCTCTTTGTTTAGGTGTAGTGGTTGCTCTGGGTGTGGGCAGTGAAGTCCTAAGATCACGTCCCAGTAGCAGAAAAGGAAATAAGTGATAACCAACCTCTTCTGCATAAGTAGTTAAGAGGAATTTGGGGGCAGGGAGAACAGAAGGGTGGGATGAAGGGAGAAGGGGTAATGACATCCTGGGAGGTTAGAAACTAGATGGAACACAAGTGGGACATTCTCAATGACGGGGTGGTGAAAACACTTTTAAGAAAAGAGATGCCCAGGGGCTCCTGGGTGGCTCAGTCAGTTAAGCGTCTGCCTTTGGCTCAGGTCATGATCCCAGCATCCTGGGATCGAGTCCTGCAACAGGCTCCCTGCTCAGCTGGGAGCCTGCTTCTCCCCCTCTCCCTGCCCTTGCTCGTGCTTTCTCTCTCTCTCACTCTCACATAAATAAATAGAATCTTTAAGAGAAAAGAAAAGAAAAGAAATGCCTGATGTGCAGTTTTTATGTTCTTTGCTTGCTAGTTTTTTAGTCACTCCCCTCCCACCTCAAACCTTCTATAAATTTTGCTACATATACATAATGCCTTTTAGAAATTTAATTTTAATCCATGTCTGCCTTGATGTGGAGTAGAGAGAGGGGAGCAGTCACAGGAGATGAGGAGACAAGGAATCTGAAGGCAATTTAAGGAAACAGGTAACTGGAATAAATTTTGATCATGTAAATTTAAGCTAATGGAAATTCCCAAAAGATTGTAAAGAACATTGAACTCTATGGCAGATACAGAATTAGAGTTCCAAGTCAATTAAAGAAAAAAAAATCTCAAGGGACGGGCTAACCTCTGCTCACATCTAAATTCATACTGATGGCTTCCTAATCTCCATGTCCAGTCTAGCTGTTTTAACATTCCAAAATTACATGGCAGAATAGCACCATGGTTAAAACTGAAGCCTTTTAACACCTAGCTTTGAATCTCATCTCTAATATTTACTAATGTGAGTTCGGTCAAGTTTCTTAAGTTTTATGTACTCAGTTTCCTCATCTGTAAAATAGAGATATTAGTTGTATCTAGTCCATGGGAATGTTTTATTATATGAATTAATACTTGAAAAGTATTCAAGGGACACCTGGGTAGCACAGTTGGTTAAGCCTCCGGCTTTTGTTTTTGGCTCAGGTCAAATGGCTCATTCCATTTTGATTGCGTTATATTTGATCTCAGGGTTATAAGATCGAGTCCCAAGGAGGGCTCCACACTCAGCACAGAGTGTGCTTCAGACTTTCTCTCTCTGTGCCCCTCCCCCATGCTCTCTCTCTCAAATAAATAAATATTTTTTAAAAAGTATTCAGAACAGTATCTGTCCCATTGTAAGCACACAAGAAATATTAACACTTACTATAACCAACAGACGGCTGGCAATTTCCATTTTGATTCATTTACACACTCAACAACTATTTATTGAGTACCTATTACGTGCCAGGTATTGTTCTACGCACTGTGGGATATAGCAAGTGAACGATATAGACAAAGTCTGTGCCCTCTTAGAGCTTTCATTTGGGTGAGAAGAGACAACCAATAAGCAAACAAACAAAAAAGGACAATATATGGGGAAGGCCATGAAGAAATAAAGTAGAGTAACAGGAAACAAGAGGGTGGGGACATTGCTACTTAAGAGTTACATTTTAGCAGAAGTCTTATGAAAACAAGGAAGCAAGTACTGTGGTTCTAGAACTGTGGGAAGCATCTCAAACTCAGCATCTTCCCTCCAGTATCTTTTTTAACAACCACATTCCTTATCTGAACAAATAGGACAACCATCCACCAACGACTCAACCCAGCTACGAGTCTTCCCTTTCTTGCTGCTTCTACACCAAGTTCGTTACTAAATTACCCTTTTATAACATTTTGAGTCCACTTTCCCTATTATTTATAGGTTGAGCTACATGAAATGGCTATTCTGCAGGTCAAAAACAGTTAAATATTGGCATGTGCTTACCAAACCCAGTTTGTTTTCTTCCAGGGCATGCAGAAGGACTACTTCCCAGATTCGTTTTTGGTTAGGTAAAGCCATTTGACTAAGTTCTGGGCAGAAGTGCTGTAGGACACCTCCAGCCTAGAGCCTACAATCTCTCCCCAAAATCCATATTTGCTCTAGTCATTCCTCTGACAGCAACACAGAATAAAGAGGGTACAGTCTAGGATTCTTTGGCCCTCGAGGAATGGTGGAACCACAGGATGGAAGAAATTTGGGTTCATAAATGATAGCATGGAGCAAAACTCTTCCCCTTCCCTATACACCATCACTGGATTTGAGTGAGAATACTTCATGGTTTGTGGTAGTTTGTTACAACAGTTACCCCACCCTAACTAATACGTATCTTCAGTGCCACAGTTTTATTTCAGGTCATCAACTTTCCTCTGTATCATAGCAACAGCATCCAAACTGATCTCTTAGTTTCCAAAACATTCTTCTCAAGGCTCCCACATAACTGTTTCAAGCCCCAATTTGATCATGTCACTACCCATCAGAGGGCAGTTCTTCAATGGCCTGTCCTCAGCTTATCCAAGCAGTTTGGATTTCAAAACCTTTTGTGACATAATCCTGGTCCTACAACCCTAGCCTCTCTTTTTGCTATTGCTCATCAGTACTCTCTACCCTTGCCCCCCCTAACTACTTGATGTTCCTCAAACAGGTCATGCCCACCCATGCTTCTAAGCCATTCCGCATGCTACTTCCGCTGATGTGAAAACCCCCTTCAGCCTAATTCATTAATCTTTCGGGACTCAACTCATGGCATCTGCTATAGACAGTTTTCTGTGGTACCAAGCCTGGATTAGGTACCCAACTTGTATTCTTTCAGCACTTCATTTTTATCAAGGTACTTATCACCTTGTCATGAAATTATCTCTTTAATTTTCATGGCTCCTTTACTGAATTCTCTCAGAAAAGGCGAATGTCCTTTATCTTTGGGTTCCTTAATACTATGCCTGACATAGTGTAGGCATTCATTGTTTAATGAATAAATACATACAGGAATGAGTGAATTTCTAAGCATTTTTGCATCTTTGCCACAAAATGCATTTAATTCACTCCAAAATATGCTATAGAAAAAAAACACAAAATGCTTTTTCTTTCAAGAATACTAAGATAATAGGGCGCCTGGGTGGCTCAGTTGGTTAAGCGACTGCCTTCGGCTCAGGTCATGATCCTGGAGTCCCTGGATCGAGTCCTGCATCAGGCTCCCTGCTCGGCAGGGAGCCTGCTTCTCCCTCTGACCCTTCCCCCTCTCATGTGCTCTCTGTCTCTCTCATTCTCTCTGTCTCAAATAAATAAATAAAATCTTTAAAAAAAAAAAAAAGAATACTAAGATAATATAAAAGATACTTTTGATTGTGTTTATATTCGTCAACATTTTTTCACTGGTTTTTATGCAAACTATTCCCCTGCCTTAGATCAGAAAATGGATAATTAGGAACTGAATAGCATTCTTAACTACACATCCCTCATTAGACACTAGTTTACTTTCTTGAAAACAGAACATGGAAATTTCTGACAAACTTCAACCCTCCAACAATCATATAATCATTTTTAATCTCAGGAATCATTTAGAAAAATCCCATTTTTTCCAGAAAAATAAAACTGTGCTTGTTTTTCTGACCATAAGTGTTCTTTTATGATTCTCCCTTTTGTAGTTCTTATAATAGCAATTATATTTATTTCTCTAAATTTCAATGTAAAGTTAAAGCCACACTGAACTTTAGGGCGCCTGGGTTGCTCAGTTGGTTAAGCGACTGCCTTCAGCTCAGGTCATGATCCTGGAGTCCCGGGATCGAGTCCCACATCGGGCTCCCTGCTCAGCAGGGGGTCTGCTTCTCCCTCTGACCCTCTTCCCTCTCATGCTCTCTGTCTCTCATTCTCTCTCTCAAATAAATAAATAAAATCTTTAAAAAAAAAAAGCCACACTGAACTCTAAAAACAGATATTGATTCATTTTGAGACATATAAGATTAACTGAGTTATATTCTCATTTGTGAAATATCACCATTTAAGTAAAAAAATTATGCCAATGTTGGTGCAAAGCAATAATCTTGTATTTTAAAAAAAAGATTGTATTTTAAAAGCCCACTGATTTTGCTATAATTGTATCTTACAAAAATTTCTGATACAGATGATGGTCTCAAATGTGACTTCCAATTATAGAGAAGGTAATTTGAGAAAACTGCATGTTCAGCCTCTTCCACAGGTAAACTGCAATCTTAAGCAAGTTACTTCATCTGTTTATGCCTCAATTTTCTCACCTGAATAAAATGGAGATAAAAAGAGAACCTAGTTACAGAGTCACTGTGAGGACTACGTGAGTTCATATGTGTGATGCACTTAGAATAGTACCTGGCACATAAAAATTCTTATACTTTTTAGCTTTCATCATCACCATCTACACTATTATCACCATTATCGTTATCTTCATCATCACATCACTATTACCATCATCATGACCAACATCACCATCACATTATCATCATCGCCAACAACATCATCATAAAATCATCATCATCCTTCCTCTTCTCTTTGTAAGAACAAGTGATGAGAAACCAGTTCCTAAAAAACTCTAGAGGGGTGGAGCAAGATGGCAGAGGAGTAGGAGACCTGGATTTCGTCTGGTCTCAGGAATTCAGCTAGATAGGGATCAAACCATCCTGAACACCTACAAACTCAACAGGAGATCGAAGAAAAGAATAGCAACAACTCTCTGAACAGAAAAGCGACCACTTTCTGGAAGGTAGGACGTGTGGAGAAGGGAATCCGAGGTGATATTCGGAAGGATAGACAGTGGGGAAGGGGGTCTCCGTTGGCTGCTTCTGGCAAGTGATAGAGCCGCGGAGCACAAAATGGCAACTTTTAGAAGTCTGCTCCGCAGAGGGACCTCGATCCAGTGGCTAAGTGGGGGGTGGAAACCTCGTGGGACAGTGTGGTCTCAGGACCCTCGGGGTCACAGAAAGTCCAGGGGTGCCTGAGTGTGGCAGAGCTCCCAGGTATCAGAGCGGGGAAGCTGGCTGCAGAGACGGAGCCGAGGTGCGGGCTCTCAGCTCGGGGTTCCATAAACCGTGATCCGCAGCACAGTCGGGCCACTGCTCCTCCAGCAGGGACCCAACAAGTGGCAGACTCCCCTTCCTCCCCCGGGAGGAGTGGTGCAGGAGCACACCGCAGGGATCTGCAGGGTTTGGAGACTCCACACGGGGTCAGGTGCCAGAGATAGAAATGCGCAGTCACAGGCCGGGTGAGCACAGAGTGCGGCCGGAGACTGGGGAGACAGGTGTGACTGACTGCTTTTCTCTGGGGGCTCATTGAGGAGCGGCCCCGAGTCCTCAGCTCCTCCAGGGTGGAGATTAGGAGGTTGCCATTTTCACTCTCCTCCTCCAAAGCTGTATGGAAAGCTTGCAGGGAACAAAGGCTCCAGAGAGCAAATCTGAGCAGATGCCTTAGCCGGGACCGGCAAAGGTGGGCAATTCCGCCTCCGGCAGACATTTGGGAACCGCAGCAAAAGACCCCTCCCCCAGAAGATCAGCGAGAACAGCCAGCCAAGACCAAGTATACCAAACAATGAGAACGGCAGAACTCTAGCGCTAGGGGAATACTGCACATAGAATCCATGGTTTTACCATGATTCTTTAGTCTTTCAAAGTTAATTTTTTTAACTGTCCTTTTTTTTTTTTAATTTTTCTTTTTCCCTTTTTCAAACAACGTCTTATCAATCCTTTTTTTAAAAAACATTTTTATTTTTCATTTTTAGAGTCATATTCTA
>NC_138373.1:83695980-83696373 GCF_054177405.1 Leptonychotes weddellii
ACAAGTCAGGAAATGACAGATGTTGGCAGGAATGCGGAGAAAGGGGAACCCTCCTACACTGTTGGTGGGAATGCAAGCTGGTGTAGCCACTCTGGAAAACAGTATGGAGGTTCCTCAAAAAGTTGAAAATAGAGCTACCGTACGACCCAGCAATTGCACTGCTGGGTATTTACCCCAAAGATACAAATGTAGGGATCCGAAGGGGTACGTGCACCCCAATGTTTATAGCAGCAATGTCCACAATAGCCAAACTATGGAAAGAGCCAAGATGTCCACTGACAGATGAATGGATAAAGAAGAGGTGGTATATATATACAATGGAATATTATGCAGCCATCAAAAGGAATGAGATCTTGCCATTTGCAATGACGTGGATGGAATTGGAGGGTATTA
>NC_138373.1:83696473-83716242 GCF_054177405.1 Leptonychotes weddellii
GCCAAGATGTCCATCGACAGATGAATGGATAAAGAAGATGTGGTATATATATACAATGGAATATTATACAGCCATCAAAGGAATGAGATCTTGCCATTTGCAACGACGTGGATGGAACTGGAGGGTGTTATGCTGAGTGAAATAAGTCAATCAGAGAAAGACATGTATCATATGACCTCACTGATATGAGGAATTCTTAATCTCAGGAAACAAACTGAGGGTTGCTGGAGTGGGGGGTGGTGGCAGGGATGGGGTGGCTGGGTGATAGACACTGGGGACGGTATGTGCTATGGTGAGCGCTCTGAATTGTATAAGACTGATGAATCACAGATCTGTACCTCTAAAACAAATAATGCAATATATGTTAAGAAAAAAAAGGAAGAAGATAACAGGAGGGGAAGAATGAAGGGGGGAAAATCGGAGCGGGAGACGAACCATGAGAGAGGATGGACTCTGAAAAACAAACTGAGGGTTCTAGAGGGGAGGGGGGTGGGAGGATGGGTTATCCTGGTGATGGGTATTAAAGAGGGCACGTACTGAATGGAGCACTGGGTGTTATGCACAAACAATGAATCATGGAACACTACCTCAAAAACTAATGATGTATGGTGATTAACATAACAATGAAAATTTTAAAGAAAACTTACAGTTATAAGATAAGTAAGTTCTGGGGATGTAATGTACAGCATGGTGATAATAGTTAATAACATTGAATTGTATATTTGAAAGATGCTGAGTAAATCTTAAAAATTCTCATCACAATGGAAAAAGTATTGAGGTGACTGATGTCAACTAAATTTATTGTGGTGATCATTTCACAATATATACATAAATCATTATGTTGTACACCTGGGACTAATAGAATGTTATATGTCAATTATACCTCAGTAAAACTGGAAAAAAAAAAAAACCTCTAGAAAAATGAACACTATCTCCAAGGAAGCAAGTTAGCCACTTGAGAGGCAGGATATGCCTAACATGTATTTACACAGACATTTTTGGAATACGGAGGTGCACGTAACTGTATGCTCATTTGTCATTATTTTGTGAAAAAAATCTAAATATGTTACTGATATTCCAAACTGTCAGTGAACACTTATAAATAAGGAAAGAATAAATGTGAGGTCAGTGAAAATGGTCAATTTCATGTAGTTTATCACAGATTTATTTAGAGTAGAAAGAATATCAAAGAATCTCTCTTTTCTATAGTGAAAAAGAAAAAAGCTAAATATAAGAGAATGAGATCTCTCCAAAATATTATAAAATGCATCATCTCTATTTTATCATAAAGAATTTATGTCCTTATGTTTATAATGTAATTTATAAAGCAATTAATGGAACTATTTGCATTTCCATGAACATTTTTAATATACTACACATTTGTTCTAGCTATAACATTTAATGATAGATTCCATTATTCAATTATTATTTAATTAAAAAATTTTGCCAATAAAATCTTTGTCCTAAATCTAAATCATGTAGTATTTTAATTTTATTGTATTTCTAGAGTTAGAGTCTATTTCTTTGGTTATTTCTCAATTCAAATGTTAGAAAATAAGTCGAATTTCTCTTTTGTGACATAAACTCAACTAAACCAAAAGTGCAAGAAGGGTATGAAGGTGGGGATCCTTCTACCCTCAGTATCTATGCGAGTGAGGGGGTGGTCAGCCACACTTAATGGCCAGGACAAACATTTGATATCACTGTGCAGCCATGACTAAATCTGAAGAAACAAAAGAAGACTTAATGTTTTACCTACCCTATCTTTAGTTGGGGGATTTGGCAGATTGAATGCTTGGCTATTGTAAGCCAAATAATGCTACTAATTTGGGGAATCTTCTTTTTTTTTTTTTTAGATTTTATTTATTTATTTGTCAGGGGGAAAGAGAGAGAGAGAGCGCACACAAGCAGGGGGAGAGGAAGGCAGAGGGACAAGGAAGCTCCCCGCTGAGCAAGGACCCAATGCGGGACTTAATCATAGGACCCTGAGATCATGACCTGAGCTGAAGGCAGACGCTTAACCGACTGAGCCACCCAGGCATCCCTGGGGAGACTTCTTATGAGAATTTTTAAAAATGAAATCATCATTAACTAATCATTTACAAACCCCAAGAGCCACTAGAGAGTGTATTTGATAGCTCTGGGAAAGCAAATGAAAGGATCTAACTATTATGTGCCACTTGTACCTTGTACCTTGCAAAGGCTACTTTTGCAGGCTGCCAGAACCATGTCAAGATGTCCACAATCCATCTGCAAAGAACACCCACTGTTTTTGGTGTGGTAAATATCTGTCCTATATAGGGAGATTATTATCTCAAAATTAGAATCAACTACCAGACTTGATTTTCACATGAACCCTTTTAACCTATTTTGGGTATGATCATTTGAGTACTAGGGTATCACGCTATTCGCAAACTTGTTCTAGCTCTTAAGATCAAAACAGAATGCTGAGTATATAATCACAACACGGTAGATCTAAAATTGTGAATGAAAGATTTTCTATTGGGAATTAAGCTTTGCATAAGCTCTACAAAATGAGTCCTGAAAAACTTGGAATTTACAACTAACCAACCTCGAAGCATATATTCAGAAAAAGAAGAGTCAACTCCAAGATCTGATTTACAACTCACATGGTGGGACATGTATCATTCAAATACCACAATGGGTGAATCGGATAGACTTATTTTACAATAGTATTTAACTATTTTTTTCCTCTCTACAAAAGCAAAACAGAGTAACTATATAATTGTAGGTAAATTAGGAAATACAATGAACACAAAGATGAGCAATATGTGTTTGATATATAGTAAATATTCAATAAATACATGTTGAATGATAGAGATAGAGAAGAAAAAATAAAACAATAATCACACAACCACTTCATTCAGAGTTGGCCTCTATTAACATAATGATTTCCATCTTTCACGTACACCTCTAACAGCAGGATAGAAATTTGTGCACAATTCAGAAAGTCTGGCTTCCCTCCCCTCCCGCGACCGGCCCTCACCTGGGCTTCATCTTATTCTGAGGCTCCCATTCTTACTAATGACAAGAGAAAACCTTAGATTTATCATTTAAAAGTAATTAAGTATCGGGCGCCTGGGTGGCTCAGTTGGTTAAGCGACTGCCTTCGGCTCAGGTCATGATCCTGAAGTCCCCGGATCGAGTCCCGCATCGGGCTCCCTGCTCGGCAGGGTGCCTGCTTCTCCCTCTGACCCTCCCCCCTCTTATGTGCTCTCTCTCTCTCATTCTCTCTGTCTCAAATAAATAAATAAAAATCTTTATAAAAAAAAAGTAATTAAGTATCTTTGGAAGTAAAATAGTCTTTGGGGTAAATATTCCATCCATTTAAAATGCAAAATTCCTTCAGAGCCGGTTTTCCCCTTTCAGAAGGCCTCTCTCCTTCTGGATCCCCACAGAAGTGGTGGGTCCTTTAGCTGTCTCTAAGGTGGTGTGGTTGATCTTTGTCTGGTCCTTGGGGTCCAGCCTGGTACTTCTGGTTCTCCTGGACACCAAGATGGCCACCACTACTCAAGTCTGTGATTCCTTCTGGTGTCCCAGTAATTCATAGTTGCTTTTTCCCAACCTTGGGCCCCTTCTTCTCTTAGTACCTTTAGTGTTTTGTATCTTCCTACTGGAAATATGAAAATGGCATGATTCCCAAAATATCACATGCAGGCACAACTACATTCAGCCATTTTCAATTTACCGCCCAGCATCAAGATGGGTTCCATTCAGGATGCCAGTATTCCTGGAGAAGCACACCATCCTTTCAGACACACATACTGCTCACCCACGCTACTACTACCCTAACTCTCAAATTTATACCATCTCTGGGAAAAGAGAAGAGGAAGCAAGAGGGCAGATGGTGAATAAAGGAAAATAAGACAGTGAACAGGAGAATGGAGAACAGACAAGAATAAGAGGAGGGGAATAAAAAAATATTGCCAAAGACAAATGGAAAGATAAGATCAGGCAATCAAGAGCTAGTGTGACATAGCATTTGAGATGCAAAAGGAGAAAAGGAACAAAAATCACTTCCCTCCCTAGTACTGATCCCATTATTTATCTGCCATGTTAAACAAAGATGGAGAGAGAAATAGCAAGGCGAAGAAAATAACAAAGAAGAAGAGGTGAGAAGGTGTGTCTCACATGCTCTCTTCAATTTCAAGAACTAATTATACTCTCATTTCATCTCACCTCCAAATTCTTTCAAATCATGAACTGCGAACAGCCCCAAACAAAACCTCTCAGTAAACTGCAAAAACAGTTGATTCTGTGGTTAGGTAAAAACAGAGCCTAAGAGTTAATTATATTACAAATTGTTGAAAAGAGAACATCTATTTTCATTTCATGTTGTGATTCACGTATTAGTGAATTATATCAGCTTTTAAAGTAAACCATTTTCCCTACTTACACCTATATTAGATGCAGGACAAATAGCAATTTCTTCCATTTCTGTCTTCAGTCACTGCCTATGCTAACAAAGTATTCTGAGTAAAAAATTTTAGCAGTTGGTCTCCTCTCTAAAATATAGCTAATACCACCATTCTTCACCCATTGTTCAAAAATGGGAAAGAAAGTAAAAAACAAAAACAAAAGCAGAACAGTGCATATATTGGAATCATTAATAGCAGGCCCTATAATCACAATGTGTTAGGATAAGAGACCAAATATATTTACATTAAGGATGAATTTGGAGGAAAAAGTTAGTTTAGTTTATATGTTATTGGGTTAATTTTATTTTCACATGTTAGTCTGTACCTTTTAGCATCGCCTTGAAAGAGGTGTGCTGTAATGAGGGGAGGCAGTTAAGTCAGAATCTCTGAGGAAAGTCTTGTGCTAGGTCATATGCTGAGCTGGAAAGCAGGGTCCAGATAGATATTTCGTAAGAGAAGCTTCCTCCCAAGGGAGAATTGTACAAAAAAACCCTTTTGTTCTACTTGCGTAGTTTTATTTCAGGAACTGATTTACATTAGAAAAGCTTTAGGTCTCTAAAAAAAAAACCTCTAATATTTAAGGAAGAGAAAGAAAAGACACTGAAGAACTTAAATAATTTTTGTTACAGGTGACAAACCGTAAAAATTATTCATTCAAAATACCAATGGATTTTTAATTAAAAGTAGCACTTTATGTGAAAGAAAAGTAATACCACTGCTAGTTATTTAGGAAAATACCATATGTATTGTATGTCTGAGTCTTATTTTTTTTTGCAAGCAATTATTATACTTATTGACTTATTATTGATAAATTAGTTTCTTTATATATTAATATGAAAAAGATTCTATATAGTTATGGTGGTTTATTTTATGTGTCAACTTGACTGGGTCACAGGGTGCCCAGATATTTGTTAAAATATGATTTCTGGTGTGCCTGTGAGGGTGTTTCCAGATGAGCTTAGCATCTGAAATGGTAGACTGAGTAAAGCTGGTTGCCAGCCCCTGTGTGCGTGGGCATCATCCACCCATCGAGGGCCTGAATAGAAGAAAAAGTCAGAGGAAGGAAGAATATGGCTCTGTCTGACTAGTTGAGCAGAAACATCAGCCTTCTGCTTTCGGACTGGGATTTACACCATCAGTTCTCAGGCCTTTGGATTTGGATTTGATCTTACACCATCGGTTTTCCTGGTTCTTAGTCCTTCCGACTCGGACTGGAATTACACCACCAGCTTGCCTGGGTCTCCAGCTTGCAGACGGCAGATGCTGGGACTTCCTACCTTCCATAACTGCAAGCGCCAATTCTTTATAATAAATCTCTTCATATAAAAATTTATATATAAATAAATAAATAAAAAAGATATAGATATATAAAATATATCTATATCTCCTATTGGTTCTGTTTCTCTAAAGAACCCAAATACAAAAGTTATGTACTTGAACATAAATACTTAAATACTATATATGTAAAATATATGTATTTATCTATTTACTTATTTATTTATTACATAGACAAATACATACACACCTAAATTTATATCTAAATGGCTAAACTGTGCTCTGTACTATTCTACCAGCACCACAACTCACGACTGCTGTAAAAAAGCCAAGTTTAAAGTGAAAGTAACAGTCCTTTTCTGGATTTCTTTAAACCTTAAAACCACATAATAAATAACAATGGACATTTATTTTCTGTCCATTCGTGTCACTAACTCCTGCACTTAGTTAACAAACATTTGTTTGCTTGTTTTTTTTTTTAAAGATTTTATTTATTTATTTGAGAGAGAGAATGAGAGAGAGAGAGCATGAGAGGGGGGAGGGGCAGAGGGAGAAGCAGACTCCCCGCTGAGCAGGGAGCCCGATGCGGGACTCCATCCCAGGACTCCGGGTTCATGACCTGAGCTGAAGGCAGTCGCTTAACCAACTGAGCCACCCAGGCGCCCTGTTTGCTTGTTTTAATGGAGGATGATCACTGTAGAAAAAGTAAAAGGTATACTTAAGTAAAAGATCTCCCATAATCTCATGCAAGTTTTAACACACTGACGTACTTCTCTAGAGTGTTTTTTCTCCAAATATTTTCTACATAATTGAGATTATATATTTAATGTATAATATTTCATGCTTTTTTAAATAAAAAAATTAAGTATTTCCAAAGTCATTTAAAGATTTTATTTATTTATTTATTTGACAGAGAGAGAGAGAGAGAGCACAGCAGGCAGAGTGGCAGAGGGAGAGAGAGAAGCAGGCTTTCTGCTTAGCGGGGAGCCTGACACAGGGCTCGATCCTAGGATCCCAGGATCACGACCCGAGCGGAAAACAGACATTCAACAGACCGAACCACCCAGGCGCCCCTCTAAAGTCACTGAAAGCCACTGAATGCATTTCCTATATTTTGGGTGTTTAGAGTGTGGCAAATACATGGACTGGATCACACACTATCCATTCCAACCTTCTTCTGTATCTTCCTCTACTCAGAAGCTGGAAAGCTAAAACTGCATTTCCCAGACTTCTTTACAGCCAGAGTTCTAGCTGTGATGTAGGTTCGGCCAAGGAGGCACCTGTCTGTCTTGAATTCTGAACTGAGTTAAGGGAGGGGAGAGATGGAGTCCATTTTTCAAGTGAGATTCTGGCTCAAGTAGCAGGAGTCTGGAGCCAGCCGCTGGAGCTGGGGCTGCACCCTGTGGTGGGAGGCTTCCTGATTCTGCACTCTCCTGAGCGCAGCAAGTTCAACAGCGGGGCTTTGGAGCTGTTCTCTACTCCCTCGTGTTTCATCATCCTCCCAACTCAAAAATCTATTGAAATAAATCCCTTTATGCTTAAACTAGCTAGAATAGATTACATTCTCGGCAATAAATCCTCAATAGAGCATTTCTAATTGCTCAAGGTAATACTTAATTCTTTGATACTTTTTTTGATTTCTACTTCTTTATGCTTTATACATTTGAAGATTATTACTTTAGGATTGACTTTTAGAAATGTTATTATGAATTCAAAAGGTAGGAACATTATTAAGGTTCTTGATACATGTCAATTCTTTTGTTTTTCTAGAAGAAAGGTTGCACTAATTCACTCTCACATTATTCTCCCATGAGAATATACACCATCATTGTTACCGTTTCTCTTTATTTTTGCTACTTCAAAAGTTAAAAATAGATAGCATGCTGCTGTTTTAATATAAATGTATTTCATTATTAATATGGTTGAACACTTACTAACTTCATAAGCCAGCTATCTGTATTTACTCCTCTGTGACTTTTCCACCTTTATATCCAATTATCTCCTGAAACTGTGCTTTTTATATCTATTTATACACTATTTTTATATATGAAAGAGATTTACCCTTTTTAATTTTTTTTAAAGATTTCATTTATTTATTTGACAGAGAGAGACACAGTAAGAGAGGGGACACAAACAGCGGGAGAGGGAGAAGCAAACTCCGTGCGGAGCAGGGAGCCTGATGTGGGGCTTGATCCCAGGACCCTAGGATCATGACCTGAGCCTAAGGCAGACGCTTAACGACTGAGCCACCCAGGCGCCCCTACCCTCTTTATTTTTATATCTGATGAGTATTTTCCCAAATTATTGTTGGGTTTTCAATTTTGTTCATGTTTTTGACCAGAAGAAATTTAAAATTTTTGGATTCAAATAAAACATCCTCCTATGATTTCTTCCAGCAGAAAGTACCACGTGCATCCTCAGAAAAAAATAAGTATTCACATGAATGCTACTTTTTGTGTGGTCTGTTTCTTATGTTTTATTTTATGTTAATCCTATACTGGGTTGAATAGTGTTGCCCCCACCCCCAAATCCATGTCCACCCACAACCTAATAAAGTAACCTTGTTTGGAAATAGGGTATTTGTGATGTAATTAGTTAAATTGAAATTAGGTCATAGCAGATTAGGATGTGGCCTAATCCAATGACTGGTATCCTTATAAGAGAAAACAGAGATAGACACACAGAGGGAGAATGCCACATAACAACGGAGGCAGCATTGGAGTGATGAGTCTACAAACTAAGAAACGCCAAGGATTGCAGGCCCTCACCAGATGAGAGGAAGAGGAAAGGAAGGACACTTCCCTAGAGACACAGAAAGAGCATGGCCTTGCCGATACCTTGATTCCCACCTGCTAGCCTCCAGAGCTGTAAGAGAGTAAATTTCTCTTGGTTTAAGCCACCCAGATTGTGGTAATTTGTTGTGGTAGCCCTAAGAAGCTAATACAATGAGTACAGAATTGATTTTGGTATACAGTCTGAGATGAAATTGAAAAGTTTTTCCCCCAAATTGTGAACTAATTGATCCAACTGAAGCCAGCCAGCCCCTAAAGGCATGCGAGAAGTCAATTGCACACCTTTCTTTCCGACTGCACGTTTGACATCACTTTGGTAGTCTGAAATCAGCCACGATGGCAGTACTTACACTGCAGAAGCCATCAAACTACAAATCAGGTCTTTCCTCTCTATCCCTAGAGCTGATTTTAAAACATTTACTGCTTTAAAGTCTCTGCATTTTTAATTACTTTTGAATTATTAGTCCTTATACTGCAAATTTCTTATTCTGTGTAGTTGCCTCTTAGCTGTAATAGAGATACACATATAACGTGTTAATATCCAAGTAATTCAAGAAGGGTATTTGACAGGAACACCTTGGGTGGCTCAGTTGGGTAAGCGTCTGCCTTCCGCTCAGGTTATGATCCCAGGGTCCTGGGATCGAGCACCTCATCAGGCTCCCTGCTCAGTGGGGAGCCTGCTTCTCCCTCTCCCTCTGCCCCCGCCCCCCACTCGTTCCACACACGTGTGCACTCTCTCTCTCAAATAAATAAAAATCTTAAAAAAAGAGAGAGAGAAGGGTATTTGGCAAAAATATTTTGTGAACCCTTGTATTATATATAAATGACAACCTGACTGGATAAAGAATTTGGCTTCTCAAATCTTTATACCTACTGTGACATTTCTCCTGGAATTTAATGATATGGAAAAAGTCTGAAGCCACTTTGATTCTTATTCCTTTATAAGTAAACCATGTTTTTTGACTGAATATTTATAGAATTTTTCTTGTTATCTTTGGAATGTAAAATGTTGTCAGAATATGTCTAATGTGAGTCTTTCCCCCATTAATCTGACCTGGAATGTGATAGGTGATGTTCATCTGTGGACCTGTTTCAGGTCCTGTTTAAAAAAAATTTTTTTTTTAGTTTTTTAATATATATTTTTTAATTGGGTCTGATGGAGGTGCCTGGGTGGCTCAGTCGGTTAAGCGTCTGCCTTCGGCTTAGGTCATGATCTCAGGGTCCTGGGATCGAGCCCCGCATCGGGCTCCCTGATCAGCAGGGAGTCTGCTTCTCCCTCTGCCCCTCCCTCTCCCCATGCTCTCTCTCTCTCTCTCAAATAAATAAATAAAATCTTGAAAATAAATAAATAAATTGGGTCTGATGATGGCTTAATTTTTTTCTTTCTTGATTTTTCTTTGGAAAACCTGTAACCTACATGTTGGGTCTCCTTTCTTTTTCCTCCATCTTATGTTTTGTTATATTCATCTTTGTTTTTTTTCTCTACATTCTTAAAGTTGAAATATTACAAACTTTACTTTCTGCCCTGTAACTCTGCTCTTTGTAGTGTCCAATGTGAAATTTCTTCCTTTCTTTGCAATTCTGCCTGCTCCTAGCCATCTCCCTTTGCATCTCCACCTTCAGCTCATTCTCAGTTCTCCTAAATGCTCCTTGCCTTGAGTAGGTCAATTCATATTGAGTATATCAAGCTAAGGCTTTGGAAGTTTTTCTTTTATTCCCTCTGGAAAAGAATTTTTACTTGTTTTTTTCCCTCTGGGTCTTTAAATTGCTTTCCCTCGTGTTGCAGAATGTTTTGGGGGATCTATACCAAATTTTTAAAATTCAAATTTATTTTTCTTAAACAGTAAACAGAGAGAGAGAGAGAGAGAATCATAAAAACTGATCCAGAATAATATCTGACTACAGAATGGGTGCATGGTGTCTTCTAACCCGCAGTTACTAATCATTCAGGTGTTTCTACATTTTCTCTCTTGGATCTAGACCGACAGAGAACACCCAACTGTTGAGCTTTGAGCCTGGTTTCCAGTGTCTTGCAAGCATTCATCTCATGGTTCTGCTGGATCAAGGGAGGATCTTTTACTCCAACTGGTCTGACTGCTAGGGAGTCATACATAGGCTTCAGTTCTTCTTCAGTCAGTGATGGAGGTAAAAATTGCACCTCCAGCTAGACTATTCTTAGGGCTCTTCCTCATATCTTTCCTCCTTGAACATCTTCCTAAAGCTCTTACACACCACAGCGTGCAATGTACCACTGCATTTCCCTGTCACTCTCTACCCATGGCAGTTGTATATATTGTGAAGTATGGTTCCCAAGTGGATGAAGAAAGAGAACTGCTGGGGAGAAGGATGGGCATGACACTATCAAGCTAAGAAGGGTTCACATGGCTTTGGGATTTTCTGTGTTTTTTTGCCAGTGGATAGAGTGGGGTTGACTCATAGTCTTTTCCCATCTTCTTCCCAGATTTCTGTGCTATTCTGGTTCAGCAGTCTTAGTTTAGGATTATGACTCTTGACTCAACTCCCTCCTCACTGCAGTTAGTGGAAATTCCCTGCAGATTCTAGCATTTGATTTTCTCTTATCCTTATTTTTCAGTTCTCTTATGATTCTTTGGTCTATTTTTTTTTAATTTATGGTGATTTACTTTAAGTTGGAATAAAGCATTTCACCAGAATGGCACATAATAACCCAGTTACTTGCTGAAGACTGACTTTGTGTGAACAAAAAGATAAAAAAGGCAGAGTCCAGCCTTTTGAGAACTAAGCCTTGTAAAGAACCGTGAGGAGGACAATTTAGGCAGAAGGCATCACATGTGTGCAGAGGCCCTGGTGAGCATGGTCTTTGGGGAGTGATGAGTGATGGTGGAGTTTGAGACAAATGGACGGAAGCAGTGGAGGATGGTGGTCAGCCGTGGCTTATTTAGAAAGTAATGGGGAGCCAGGCAAACTTTTAATTTTGGATTTTAGAAGACAAATCTGTATGGTAGGGGAAAAAATGGACTGAAGGAAGATCTTAAGACACCATTTCAGCTCAGGGCAATGACAGTGGAAATAATGAGACAGGGCAGAGTTCATGAATAACGTGAAAGTAATAGTGACAGCTGAGTAGATACAGATGATGGAGTGAGGGGATGCAAGGGTGACTTAAAGGTCAGTCGCCTCTGACTGGATGGGCGGTGCTAATCACTGCTACAGGGACAAGGAAGATTCGATGGGAAAGATAATTAATTCACTTTGGGGATATATTGAATGTGAGGAGCTTCTAAATAGAGACAGCTGGTAGACCCATGGCGGTCTGAAGCACAGAAGAGGACCAAGGCCCGTGATAGATCTGCACAGAGGTCCTTACAGCTGAGGGTGAAGAATAAAAGTTTGGGATGGCCACATAGAAATAAATTCCTCTACTTTATGCTAACGTTACAGGCTACATTGTTCAGACTGGGTTGTTGTGGTATTATAAATGCCAAAAAAACATGCTTGTTTTCCCCAAGGGAAGGCCAATGCGAGAAAAAAGAGAGCTGAGAGGCAACAATGGGGAACACCAACATTAAGGGGATAGATGAAAGGAAATCCAGCAAAGGAAGCTAGCAACAAAGAGGAAAAAGAGGTATGTGGGGACACAAGGGAGAAAAGAATTTCAAGGAAGCCAAAAACCACAGGGTTAAGTGCAACAGAGGTCAAGTAATGTAAATACTAATAACCACTAGTTTCAACCTTCTAGGGCTTTAAACCTCTATGTGCGAACATTTCTTTAATAAGAAGAATTATGTTCAAACAAATAATAACTGAAAGCTCTTGCATGGTAGCACAATGCTTCTAATCAGAAAACTTTTTCATCTAATGAGAAATTATATTATGAAACCTCTGCCTTCTGGGCTTTTTACTGCTATCAGGCACGGGTATTATCTAGCAAATATTTGAAAAATGCAGGCTTTTTGTTTCACAGAATTTGCTGCAATGATGAGCTGAGATGGAACCCCGGAAGGAGACAACCTTCTAAGAGCCTCTGGTCTTAGACGACAGAAGTAGATGGGGCTTTGCAATTCAGAAAAATAGAGTCTGTTTCCCATAAGCTGTCATTAATCTTGTGGCAGCTAGGAATAACTAGGCGTACAAATGGTATATAGAAACAATACTAAAGATTCCTTTCTAGGGGCACCTGGGTGGCTCAGTCGTTAATCGTCAGCCGTTAGCTCAGGTCATGATCCCAGGGTCCTAGAATCGAGCCCCGTGTGGGCTCCCTGCATAGCAGGAGGGTCTGTCTGCTTCTCCTCTCCCTCTGCCCCTGCTCGTGTGCTCTCCCTCTCTCACTCTCTCCCTCTCAAATAAATAAATAAAATCTTAAAAAAAAAAAAGATTTCTTTCTAATCCTTTGCTTAAAATGCCTCCCCAACACTACCCCCTCCAAAATAGTCAAGGTGTCTGCATTTCCTTAGGGAGAGAATTATTCTAATTTGCTAAAGCACTTCGTTTCCTCCAGGTAGTACCAGTAAAACCACTGTGGGGGGGGGCACATTAACACACTATCAACCATTAATACTTCAACAAAGAACTGCTCATCAAATGACTTGTTATCATCTTAAGAAGAAAAGATAAGGACTGGGCATTGAGAAGATCTGAATCATAGGGCTCTGCCTTGGGGACAGGACTCTTGGAACAGAGGAACACCACATCACCCGAAACAGGAGGAAGAGAACCAAAATGGGGAAAAGGGTCAATGTAAAGCAGAATTTCTCAGACTTTTTTTTTAACCCAAATTCCTCTTTAACAAGCATTAAGATCTCTTGGGTCACTGCCTTTCCAGGTTCTGATGTTCTTCTCAAGGTGGGTGTGACCTCCTCTAAGAATCACAGATCTTCTACACATACTAAACAACCCCCGACCAAAATTGCTGAGCTTGGCTGCCTATAATTTGAATTGTGAAAGTAAAAGGGAAATTCCTCAAATTTTCCAAATATAAATATTTAAATATATAATTAGCATATGCTTTTCCAAAGACCCCATGCCCTGCTGGGGATCCTGACCTGACATTCCAACTGCTTCACCATCACCACTGCTGTCCCTAACACCTTCACACCTTGACAGGTAAGAGGCAAATAACTGATCAAATTAATTAACATAAGCCATTTTTTCCCTGAGCTGAAAGAGCGTCACCAAAAAATAGTTGTTACAGACTGAAACAGAAATTCAAGGTAGAAAAACAAGCCCATGTAGGAAGAACATGCCTGAAAAGAGAGGAAGGAAGCATAAGAATTTGGGATGGCCACACAGAAATTAATTCTTCTACTCTATGCCAACGTAACAGGCTACATTGTTCAGACTGGGTTGTAGTATTCCAAATGCCAAATGACTAAATGTCAAGAATAAGAATCTTTTATCTGTGTTGACTGGTTTGAAAGTGCTGGAAAAAACTGCCAACTGGGATCAGCTACTGCTATGGAAAGGAGCTGATGCTAGGGCTATACTCACAAGAACCACAAGAAGACAGGAAAACCACAGGATGCCAACAGGAAGAACAAAGGCCCCTCTTCTTTCTCCAGCCTTTGTCTAGTGCCCCACCGGCACTATTGGAAAGCCTCACAGGGACTCAACTGGCAAAGGAAAAATGTGATTTGTACAGTTTTGGGTCTAGCATCACAAAACAAGGTATAGGAAGGTTGCAGCTGAGACATAATAAGCTACTAAATGGCACAAGTAGTAAGGGTGGAAGCATAAAAATTTGTTGGGAAACGATTGCCAGAATTCAGGAGAGAAATCATGGCAGCCTGGACGAGGGTGGTGGCAGTGGAGAAAGTGAGAAATGGTTACAATGCTTGAAAGGAGGCTCCTCATAATTTGGTCTTGGATTTAATAAAATGTGAGGTGTGAGAGAAAGAGATAAGCCAAGGAAGACTCCAAGGCTTTTGAACTGAGCAACTGGAAAAATCGAGTTTCCGTTTATTGAGATGGGGAAAATGGTAGAACACATAGGCCTTAGAGAGGGGAAATTAGGAGTTCTGTACTCATTAAGTTTGATACTCATATTAGGTATCCAAATAGGTTAGCCAAGCTGGGAGTTGGGTATATGAGTCTGGAGATAAATATATCCTATGAGTCTGGAGATAAAGAAATAGATGCAGTACAAATTTAGGAGTCATCAGAATATAGATAGCATTTAAAGCCATGAGACTGCAAAAAATCCTGTAGGGAATGAATAAACAGAGAAAAAAAGAAGTTAAAGGATCGGTTCCTTCACTCCAGTGTTTATAGGGTTAAGAGATGAGTAGAAGCCAGAAATCTACCAAGAAGTAGTGGTTTTTGAAACAGCAGGAGAATCAAAAGTATTGACTTGGGAGCTAAGTGAGAAACGTGAATTCAGAAAGAGAGAAGGATCAAATATATCATGTGGGGCTAACAGGTAAAGTAAGGTGAGAACTGACAATTGGCACTGCAGTTAACAATGTGGAGATAAGAAACAGCTTAAGTACTTTTTCCAAAGTGGAAGGACATGAACTTGCAGACTGAAAAGATCCACTGAGTACTAGCACAATGAATAAATCAGGCCAATAATGAGGCACACCATTATGAAATTTCAAAATACTGAGGTGGGGGGCTGGGGAGAAGGGTATGGGAGCGGGAGTAAAGAGAAGACGAGTTTGGAATGCAGGGAGAAATAGAAATCCAAGTCATATATGAAAGATAAGGAATGAGAATGACATCCATTTTCTCAAACAACACTGGAATTTAGGAAACACTGGAGGAATATCCTCAAAATGCTAAAGGAAAAGGATTTCCAAACTAGAAATAAAATCCTAGCAAAAACACCAATCATGTATGAGAGTAGACTAAAGATAATTTCAGACATGCAAGATCCCAAAACTTTGTACCTTTCCCTGGGAAGCTATGGGAGAATGGGCACCACCAAAATGAAAAAAATAATCCAAGGAAGATGATACAGGTTATATGAATTAGGAGATCCAATACAGGTAAAAGGTGAAGGGAATTCTTAAAGTGATGGTAAAGGAGGATTCTAGGTTAACAACCTTGCATCAGGTAAATATTAGAACATATAAGATTCCAGGACTGAAATTCATGGTTGATACTGCTGAATGCCATTTAAACAACTGGCTAAGATTTGGAAAGTTTTACTACAAAGAGACACATTTAAAAGACAAGGAAAAGAAGAAACAAGACATGTACTTGTATTCACAGGGGGAACTGGGATTCTAGGGTGAGAGCAGGCTTCCTTCTCATCACTTCTGTTTTCTCAGGGAAGTAGAAAGCAAGGTTATTACCTAGAGGAGATGGATGAGGAGGATGTGCTGGGGGTTTGACGAAGGGGAAGATATGGTACAGTTATCTGGAAGTGGGCAAGTAAATGGACTTGAGAAATGCTGTGGGATTGCTCATCCACTCGTGGGCAATTCTTGGTGGTATGTGAAAGAACTAGCTAACTGTCTCCTCTTTGGATTGTAAACACATCTAACAGGGGGTGATGGTGGCAGTAAAGAGCAGAAACTATTCCACTATGAGAAAAAAAAGGCACCAAGCAGAGAGTGTGGCTCATGAGCCTCATGTAGTCACTATGAAGAGTAAAGGTCCACGCTAGTGGCGAAATGGCAGGAGCGGTCGAGAGGAGAAGGGGCCCCATAGTGTTAGAGAGGTGGCTTGAAAGGGAGGACCATGACTTGGCCTCATTTGAAGGAAAGTAATTTGAAGAATTTAAAGAAGAACATCTCACAGTTAAAATATCATGAGATAATTTAGCTGTGACAATTGACTGTAAAAGCATAGAGGGAAACAGAAGCAGAGAACATGGTAAGGGGTAATCACAGCTTATCCTGAAAACAAGTAATTGCCTTTTATCCAGATGGGAAATGGTTAGGGGTTAGTTAAAGCTACCACTACAAGCAATTATTTTGTGATGGGGTGCTTCTCTTTTCCACAGCTCCAAAAAACAACTGGAAATAGGAGATATTGTGAATTACATCTTCATAAAAAGGTTTCCTGTATTAACTTGTAGCAGCCTGTGGTCTTTTTCCTGCTGGTTCATCATGTTTAAGTAGTAATCTTGTGGCTTCCTGTGGTGTTTTTTAACATTTATTGAACATGTATTCTTCTACTCTTTTATATCTCCTGTTGCTGGCAGAATATCATAATATAGTGTTACAAAGTCAGAAATTGCTCCTTTTTTTTTTTTTGCCTCCCCAGGAGTTTCACCCAATTATTTCTAAATTAATAAATCCTCCCTTTCCCTTTTAATAAATGGTCAAGTCATTTATGGGCCTCTTAGAGTTTTCTTTTCTCTCCTATTTAGAACTCTCTGAACTGCGATACCAACTATACACCCCTAGGTGGCATCTCCAACTACTTCCCAAGAAAAGAGAGTCCAAAGACCTAGGTTGGGGCCAAGTCGGCCACTTCATATCTGACTGAAGCATATCTTTCAACTTGTCTGTCACCAATGTTCTCACTGAAAGATCAGGACGACGTGAATCCCTGCCCCACCTGCCTCTCCTCGCGCCAGTCCCATGCGCCTCACAGTTAAGCAGGGCTTTGGATACTCTCTTTTACATGGCTCTTTTCCTCCAAAGGGTGGTTCCTATCTCTTTTATCTAATCATTTAAATTTCTGAGTAACTAGCAGGTATCGTTTATTTAAAAGACATTATATTTCATCACATAGAAGATGTTATCATATTATTTTCCAATAATACAGAAAAGAAGAACACTGAAAAAGAAACTAGGACTCAGTGTTTTTACAATAGTGCTATGGATCGTCCCGCAGTATCATTGAGAGATTTTTTTTCTGCTTTCGCTTGCACCCTTTGGCATGTGATACAGAGAATCACTTTGCGTCCAGTTTACCAACCACTTCTAATACAGTTGCATCTATGTGGGTGATTTTCTTCCCTCTTATTTTGCTGCTTTACAAGAAAATATAGAATTGTTTCCATCGTTTCCCTGAAATACTAGTTTGATTATAAATCAAGTTGGCCACCCCACTGTTCTGTTTTCATGTCTTTTTTATTTATTTATTTATTTATTTATTTTTTATTTTTATTCATGAGAGACAGAGCGAGAGAGAAAGGCAGAGGGAGAAGCAGGCTCCCAGGGAGCAGGGAGCCCGATGCGGGACTCGATCCCAGGACCCCGAGATCATGACCCGAGCCGAAGGCAGACGCTTAACCATCTGAGCCACCCAGGCGCCCTCATGTCTTTTTTAATACCCGGTAGATATTCCAACTTTTCAGGGATATTTTAGATGCCAATCAAACTTGATATGTGCAGTGCCAATGATGCACAAACATCACTTAAGACGACAGGACAGGAGCAGCTCTGACCAAGGGCCTCCTCCCTCAGCCAGTGTCAACTATGCTTCAGCTTCTACCGGCTCAACAGAGGCTATAAAAGGCAGCTCAGTCTCAGAGATACTAAAATACAAAAAATGGTACATCTCATAATCAATAAAATACATCATTTTATTTTGTGGGCATGCCTGCCTTCTGCCTTTCCCTTCACTAGTACTTGCAATAGTAATTTATCAAATATGCCATCTGTCCTATCAATTTATATTCTGCCCTTGTCCAGCATTTACACCACAACTCTGATTTTTAAGATGCTCTCCTCCTTGGCTGTTGCTGTGTGTGCCGGTGTGTGTCACTGTGTCACAGAGATCCAGATATGAGAGCTAATAATGGAAACTTAAGCCAAAATGCATATCATGATTTATAGATCAGCCAAACACTAAAACTCTGATTTAAAAAAAATCCTTCTATTAAACAAATTAAAGCAATTTAGTAATAGAAACTTCTAGAGACATGTTCTTATAATTCAAGTTGAAAGCCAAACATTTTTCAATAAGAATATATAACATTATTTTAACCAATATATAATCAAATACAATTATAATTAATAATTTCTAAAACTACATTCTATTTAATCCACATGGTTCATATGCTCCAGTAAAATTTATTACAAATATAAATTTAACAATAAGGTAATTTTCACAGAGACCATAGAAACATTCACAGACATACTAATAATTACTACCATCTTGGCCTTTTGTGTGAGGATAATTAGTAAAGTTCATTAATAGCTGAACAATCTGAATCACTGCATACATAATGAACTCCATGAAATGGAACTGTTCACAGATGGACCCCCACCATCTTCCCCAAAGAAGCTCTTAGCACATATGGAGTTTGGTAAGATAATTAGCCAGTTTCAGACTTTACATTTAAGGTTGCCTCCCACAGTTAAGCTGGGGCACAGATGCCTTGGCTCTAACTGAATATCTCTGTGAGTCGAGAGGGTGCCTCCACATTCCAGAGGGGCATGCAGTCAGTACAAGTGTAACACTTGCCAGGATTTCAATCTGAATATTCCTAGTAGAATTACGTTTTCAAGGCCCTCTCTGCCCCTAAGTGCCATCATTCAGAGCACAAACCATATTGATCCCAGATGAAACAGTCCCTCCACCATTTATACACACACACACACATCATATATAAAAATGCCTGGATAGATTAGAAATCTAAAGAGTAAGAGAAGGTGAGAGGGAGGTCATGGGGAAATAATATCAGAACACATAGTTTCCGGAAAACCATCTACAACTGATTTTAGACATTTCAGTTCTTTTCTAGCCAACCTGCCTAAGGTTGCCAGAGATTTCTCTCCTGCTCCTTCACCACCTCTCCCTTCTCTAGCCTTCTTTTTTCCTTATCTCCTCTCTTTTGGCTCATCCCAGTGGTTCGATACTTTTCTACTACTTACATTCAACTCTGGAATCAACACCATGCTCCCGAGTCTCTCCCTAACTCCCAGAAGTCTGCAAGAAAGAGTTCCATACACAGCAGCACACTTGCTAAACAAAATTCTGGTGCCAACTGTTAACAACATTTTTCCTGCCATGCTATATGCACAGAGTGGCTGAGTAACTTATCTTAGATCACACAGCCAATGCCATCCCACTGGTTTTCAGAAATCCACCTTCACTTTTTCCTTTCCTTCCACTCTAATTGAAACTCACTGACATTCTGCTGATTAGGAAAACTATACAACTGAAGTACACATTAAAAAGGAGGCTGAGGAGGAGCAGGTACAAATTTTTGGTATGGTGGTGTGAATATAAATCCTGTGTAAAGATTCCTAAACTGGTACTCTTGCTGAGTCCACCCCTAATGTTTTATCACTGGGATGTAAGCCATTCTCAATGGACCTGCATGAAATTACCAGGAGAATTTAGGCTACTCCAATATCTATCTACTAATTATGAACCAAGGCTT
>NC_138373.1:83716342-83823173 GCF_054177405.1 Leptonychotes weddellii
AGATACCCTTGGAGAGTCCCCGAATTTGATAAGCCCAATAATACAGTTGAAAATATGTTTTATCCAAGAACAAAATGTATTCCAAAAGGAGAATCCTCTTGAGTAGCGACGCTGGATGTCAGTCAGAACAGCTTCTACTGGACACCGTTATATTATCTCATCTATTTCTCAGCAATCCTCAAGACAATTTTATTCTCACTTGACAGATGGGAGGTTAAGAAACTAATGTTACACAGCCAGCAAGTAGAAGCCCATTAGTACTGGCACCAGAATTTGAACACAAATCCGTTTAAAGCCAAACTTGCGTTCCTCACCACTACATCATATTGTCTCTCAGACACAAATTCATGAAGATCTGTACCTTTTTAGAGGCATCTCTTCCCTATCTTCTACTTGCTCTCCCTAGTTCCAGTTTTAGTATCTGCTTCTTAATTCTCTTATATCATGACAGACGTTAGACTGAACGGCTATCAGTGAATGCCAAGCCTTGATGCAAACACTGATAAGCTGCTCTGAGTTTGGAGAGAAAAGAAAAAGAAGTCATCCAGCAGAACAAATACAGAAGTTTTAGGAGCACAGTCTGGGACGTGAGTCATATAGAATTTTAAAGAGAAACTGCTATAACCTTCTTTAGATCAAAGTTATTTCCCTGAATTCTCAAATTATCTTTAAAGTACATAAATAAAATAAATAATTGTTCTCCCTGCCAATATCGCTACAGTCCCAGTTGTCTTTAGCAAAATCAGAGGCAATAATCATTGGATGAAGTCTGTTCCAATTGTATGGGAAGAGATTACCCAGGCCCTATTCGATATTAAGAACCTCTACATAAATACTGGGGTTTCATATCATCCTAATGAATTAAAAGGTATGCATTTACAAATTTTAAAATGTTAATTCTACCACTGATTTACACTCCATTTGTCCTAAAAACTTTTTTGTTTCCTAATTCATGTCAACTTTAAAAAAAAAAAAAGAGTAAGTTTTCCCACCTGAGTATTCCACTAATACTCCTTTGAAATCTCTGTTACTAAAAAGTCATCTCCTCATCTTAAGACCATAAGTATTTTAACTGACACCAAAGGAAAAAAAATCTCCTTTTATAAGACAATTCAAACCACATCATTCAAATTTGATTTGTAAAATTTGGTTTAAAGGAGATTTTAAAATATATTTATTCACTTATTTATTCATTCCATAAACATTTGGTCTGCACGTCTTGTATGCCAAATAACATGCTGGGGTCTCAGGAACACAGATGAAGGAGTCTTGACCCCAAGCTGCTCACACCTATATTAACACCCTAATATGCTTACATGGAAACACACACACACTCAGAATCCTGCTGCTCTTTGCTAGTGGCAGCAAATAATCATTTCCCAAGTTGGGGCCTCAAAGCATAAAAATGAATTCTTAATGTCATAATAGGACAATCAATTAAGTTTCAGTTTTTATCTTTAACAATCATTTGCTCCAATATATACTGAACTCCTGGTATGGGCAAATGGCTAATTGAGTTTTCAGCTCTACTGAAAAACTCTTTGAAAGCAAGCTTTGAGAACTCTCATCTCTATTTTTACATCATGCTACTGTAGAATGACTCAGGCTCAGCCAGTAAATTTTAAGCATTTGTGAGTAATGGAACCCATGGAAAATCTGATAAAAAAAATACATGCACATATATGAAATTTTTCTATAAATTTCAGAAGTGGTGCAGGGAACCCCCAAGACCCTGGTACAGACCATTCAATAGGACCACGGGAATGTCTGCTGACTGTGAGCAACCTCAGGGTGTGAACTTCAGTTGTGTCTCATTCAAGTTAGTATTCCTTGTCCCAGAGCAGATTTCAAAAAGTATTGTTGAATGAGCACCTTGGCAACACTGTCCTTATGAAGCTTCCATTGTTACTTCCCTCTCCCCCCAAAACTTCCAAATCCTCAACTTCCACTTACATACTTTTCTAAAACTTACTTGCTGAAGCCTAATCTGACAGTCTAGGCAACTATCTCTTTTCCAGACTCCACTTCCATAATTTTCCCTCCTCCACTTCACAAAAGGCATACCTCCTACCACCCAAATGTTATAATGAAGCATTGTCCCAGAGTGTAAAAACCACTCCGGCCAGCAAAAAAACATTTCCAAGATACACAGTGTCTAAGGGAGTGTCCCTTGAGAAAAAGCAAAAAGATCCTTATAAGAAATACAAAGAGGTTATACCTCATTTTATCCAGGGGATAAACTATTGGCAACTCCCATACCTTACTTATATGTTGAATAATTAGAATTCAGAAGTAAGATGATTATATGGGTCAGATTTTAACACTTACTTGAATTAAAAGGTGGTCAGCCTTTCTCTGACAGAAAGCTCAACTTACGAATTCCTTTGACAAAGAACACTGAGGACGTGTAACATCCAAAGAACTAAATCTGCACTTTTGAGATTTTGGCAATATATATTTAAAGCATATGCACAATATAGAATACACTGAAAGTACATACTTGGTGACAATTTAAGCTTATGCCAAAAAAATTAGATAACTTAAAAATGATCAAGGAAATAACGATGGATTTTTAAAATAATTTTTTTTTAAAGATTTTATGGGGCGCCTGGGTGGCTCAGTCATTAAGCATCTGCCTTCGGCTCAGGTCATGATCCCAGGGTCCTGGGATCGAGCACCGCAGTGGGCTCCCTGCTCCGTGGGAAGCCTGCTTCTCCCTCTCCCACTCCCCGTGCTTGTGTCCCTTCTCTCACTGTGTGTCTCTCTCTCTGTCAAGTAAATAAATAAAATCTTAAAAAAAATATTTTTTATTTATTTATTTTGAGAGAGAGAGTGTGTACAAGCAGGGGGTGGGGTAGAGGAAGAGGGAGAGAGAGAATCTCAAGCAGACTCCGTGCTGAGCTCAGAGCCCGATGTGGGGCTCAATCTCACAACCCCAAGATCATGACCTGAGCTGAAATCAAGAGTTGGACGCTCAACCAACTGAGCCACCCCAGCGTCCCTGGGTTAAATTTCTTAAATATGAAAAATGAAACTATAAATGCACTAGAAAAATACAGGACAATATTTTTTTCAATGGAAGGGATGTGGGTAAGGAAGATCATCCAAAGAAAGATTGTTTTTTTTTAAAGAAGCCATAAAGGAAAAGACTAACAAATTTCATTGCATAAAACATATTAAATTTTGAAAGGACATCAGTTAAAAGATCAATGAGAGGCTGGAAGAAAATATTTGCTACATATACAGCAAACATATCTATAATATAAACAGTTAACACCTATAATATAAACAGTTCCTATAGACCAACAGGAAAATATTTTTTAAAAAGAAAAATAGCACAAAATGAGCAAAAAATACAAGAAGGCAATTCACAGAGAAAATACTAACAGTCAATACTCACTCAGCCCTTGCTGTGTTCAGAAAAAAAAATGCATATTAAGTAAAAAATAATATATCATCTCGCCCCCAATAAATTGCCAAAAATTTAAAAGATGAATAGTACATAATGTTGCTTTTAGGATTGGGAAACAGGCAGTCTTATCCTTTACAAAAGAGAAAGTAAATGGTACATTTTGGAGAGGTGATTTCACAGTATCTGCCCAAATTAAGAACTGTTAGGTTGTATTTCTAGACATTTATTATATGGGAGTGCTTACTCATGAACCAAAATGAGTAGTGCAACATTGCTTATAGCACATATGTGCTGGTCACTTGAATAAGATTCCCTTAGATGACAAGTGCCTGAGCCCACAACGTCTGGGTATTTCAGTCTTAATTGCTAGCTATGCAGGAGAGTATAAGGCAATGTTTCACTTCTCTTTTCACAGAGATTGAGTCATTCTCTACAATGAGCAATCCTTGGAGAAACAACCCATAGTTTACTGATGGGCTTTGTCAACTAGAGACCAACCCCCAAAAGCTTCCACAGCAGCTGTCTAAGATCTCCAGAACTGATTTGGGAGAAAGAATTTTCCACCTGCTTTCCCAAATCTGATTGAACGCAATATAAGGTAATGTAATATCATCCTTCCTGTATATCATTCCTGTATATTCTGACAATTTTGCTATTTTCATGCATACATATGCAGTAGATGGGTCATTTCCTTTTTTTAATTTTTTAACAAAACTAATTATTAATTCAGTTCACCAATCAATGCCAATTAATGAATTGGGACTAAAGCCAACATGTTAGAAAGTAGTAGATATGAGTAAGCAGGTGGTTGTATTGCTTCTTTGAGTAAAACAATGGATTCTCATGTTATTTCTACCATCTCTAAAGGCAGAAAACAGAATCCCAGAAGAAGCATAAAATAGGGTTTAGATTCCCATAATCCTGCTAAGTTTATTTACAATTCCCTCCTTCATCCTTCCTGCCTGTCCAGATGGTTTTCTTCTTTGTTTCTCAAACTGAATTATGTTCATTGCCTTAAGATGTTAAATACTTCAAAGGCCTTCCTCTTTAGTTCCTCACAAACAGAAGTCATAAACTCTTACCTTTGCCGAATTATGCTGGGGTTAGCTGTCACTAAATGACTTTTGGATCCAACATCTTTAGTGTATTCACTTGACAAAGGAGGAAGATTGCATCTAGAGAAACAAAACATTTTAGAATGATTTACAACCTTTTAAATCAAGTCAGTTATCATGACAAATAGGAATTTTACTAGATCTAGCTCAACTCATAAATAATCATTTTTATCACCTCTCCCTTTTAACAGTCATTAGATGATTAACTATAACCATCTTCAAAACGCAGTCATAAAAACAAGTCCTGTTTTAGAAGAAAATGTCAACTACCACAGAGTTAAGTAATCTATTAAAAAGGAGACATTAACTAGAATGAATTTATTCCATTCAAAATATTTTGGGGGTGGTAGGACAGGAAGTATTAGGCTTGAAACTAGAGCTCAGGAGGGTGTGGTACACTGAGGACACAGGGCTTGCAGTGTTCTCTGTATACCCAGAAAATTCAAGACACAGGGAAGAATTGTATTTGCTTGTGGTTTTCTTTCTGTTCCCAAATTCTAAATTATAACAGTACATTCAGAGCAAACTCTGCCACCTAAATCAATGCATGTCCAACTTCTGTGTACATGATCAATGTATGGGTTGACTTCTGGTGAAACACAATGATTTGTTATCTAAAGAAATGCATTGATTCTCCACTGTCCCAGTTCAGCCAAGGGAAAGAGTACACGTGATGCTTTCCTGGTGACAAAAATAACTCCTGTCTCTCACACATACACACACACACACACACACACACACACACACACACCACCCCAGCCCCGATTGCTCTCCTTGGCCACAATGTCTTATGAATGTTTACAATGGAAAATATGGCAACTACAAATCTAAATCCCACGGCTTTCTGCCCTTGGAACTTCAGGCAAGTTAATTCATCTGCCTGGCCTTGGTTTCCTCATGACACAAAATGAAGGTAATAACTTTTCTTTAATGAGGTTGTTGTAAGGATTACAGTAAGAAATGTATATAAAAAGTCCCTACCTTGATACCTCACACATAGTAAAAACTCGAAAATATCGTGTATCAGAAATATATTT
The DNA here is from genome assembly GCF_054177405.1 of Leptonychotes weddellii. Taxonomy (NCBI): domain Eukaryota; kingdom Metazoa; phylum Chordata; class Mammalia; order Carnivora; family Phocidae; genus Leptonychotes; species Leptonychotes weddellii. The sequence goes on from NC_138373.1 coordinate 83,721,907, forward strand.
ATAATCAAATATATACTTTTTATGAAGATCCTAAATGAGTCTGTAGATCCCATTAGGTTTTCTTTTATTACTCTGTCCTAATTTCTCCTCTCCACCCCTACCTCTAACTTGACTCCTACCATATCAGAGCATCTCTAACTCTTGCCTACTTAAAATAAAACATCATTTATTTGTAGGTAAAGAGATATAAACATTAAGGTCTCTGCCATCCCCCAACTATTAAATTTACCCCACAAATTTCCCCAGGACATGGAATTGTCCATGCACCCACTCAGCTGATCAGCTCAAGCTCCTTGATGTTGTCTTGTGACTCCTACCACATCAGGGCATCTTGGGCGGAACTTGTCTCAGTTGATTTGGAATCTTCCTTTCATCTGCTCTACAGTAAAGAGATGCTGGATCTTCAGGCAGCTACCCACAGATTATTTAGTCAGCAAGTTGGTGACTTTTGCTGAGTGCCCATTGAGTGGTCACTGTTAGGGTCTGGGGAGCAGGGAGAGCCAAGTCACAGGGCCTCCTCTTGAGGTGTCTATAGTCTCATGGTCACACCATATCCCATGTAGTTTCTGAAGACCCTTGTGAGGGAGTGAGCTTCAGTGTTACCAACCAGGCTCATATGGCAGGAGTGCTGACTATGGTCTTGTGATTTAACTGATCTTTGCAAAGATGAAGGTGACTTTCAGGATAAAACATAAGCTAAAATTTGAGCATTTATGTCTTAAGGAAGCTTTGATCTTGATGGTCCTTCATAACATTCAAGAATCAAACACATTATACCAAAACTGTAACCTCTGAATACTGCTGGAGAATGCAGTCAACCTGTTTTGTCATTAATGAAACATGTCAGTTTTAATGAACAAATACTTTGTTTTTCTGTGTGTTCCTTGTAGTTTGATCCATGGCTCATATGCCTGGGTTACTTCATACCTTCTATCACAGTAAAAGCTCAAGAAAAACTTCTGGATACTGATTGTCAAATCCTACAACACAAGGAAATGCTTAAAGTAATTAAGATAATATTTTATAAATGCATTTCTGGAAAATAATGATACTGCATTTTGGCGTAAATATCTGTCTTAAGTTCTTCAAGTGCAAATGTCTATGACACTTCCTTGTAGCTCTTAGAAAAAGCACACTGTAATTTTAGTTCCTTGATTCCTAAATTGATAATAACATAGATTTATATAAAAGACACATTTAATACAAATTGTTTCTAATAAGGCATAATTGTGTAAAAGTGTTTCAAACTTTGCATTATCGCTCATTGGCACAATTAACAGATATTAATGGCTAATGTGTGTTAGTAAAAGATGTGATCACAGAATTGATGAAAGATAAATATTCTTTGAATTGGGGCATAGAGGTAGCAGGGGAATGGACTTGGTGAAGAGGAATCTTTAAATAGAAAAAAGTCATAAAATTACTTTTTAAATGTTATGCATATCATTCATCATCAGGGAACTACAAATTAAAACTACAATGAGATATCACCTCACACCTCTCAGAATGGCTAAAATCAGCAACACAAGAAACAACAGGTATTGTTGAGGATGTGCAGAAAGGGGAACCCTCTTGCACTGTTGGTAGGAATACAAACGGGTACAGCCACTCTGGAAAAGCGTATGGAGGTTCCTTAAAAAGCTAAAAATAGGGCGCCTGGGTGGCTCAGTTGGTTAAGCATCTGGGTTCAGCTCAGGTCATGATCCCAGGGTCCTGGGATTGAGTCCTGCATCAGGCTCCCTGCTCAGCGGGGAGTCTGCTTCTCCCTCTTCCTCTACCCCTCCCCCCACTGCTTGTGCTCTCACTCTCTCTCTCAAATAAATAAAATCTTTTAAAATTTTTTTGAAAAAAAAAAAAGGTTAAAACTAGAACTACCCTACGACCCAGCAATTGCACTACTAGGTATTTACCCCAAAAATACAAAAACACAAATTCAAAGGATACGTGTACTCTGATGTTTATAGTAGCATTATTTACAATAGCCAAAATAGGAAAGCAGCCCAAGTGTCCATTGATTGATGAATGGATAAAGAAGTGATATATAACGGGTAAAGAAGTGTTAAAGAAGCGATAAGTGTCATTCCATGACAACAGAATATTACTTAGCCATCAAAAAGAATAAAATCTTGCCATTTGCAGTGACATGGATGGAGCTAGAGAGTATTGTGCTAGGTGAAATATATCAGAGAAAGAGAAATACCATATGATTTCACTCATATATGGAATTTAGAAGACAAAACAAATGAGCATAGGGAAAAAGAGAGAGAGAGAGAGAGAGGCAAACCAGGAAACAGACTCTTAACTATAGAGAATAAACTGACGGTTATCAGAGAGGAGGCAGGCGAGGGGGATGGGTTGAATAGGTGGTGGGGACTGAGGGGTGAACCTGTTGTGATGAGCACCGGGTGTTTCTGGAAGTGCTGAATCGCTATGTTGCACACCTAAAACCTAGTATTACACTGCATGTTAACTGGAATTTAAATAAAAACTTTAAAAGTGTTACGCATATTTAAGTATGTAAAACACACATTTGAGCACAATTCTACCGCACCAAAATGATGTTGCCCTCACTTGTATCCCTGAGCCACACAAATCATCTCCAAGATGCAAGCATGTTACCTTTGTCTTGCAGACCTTCCAGATAAATTGTATTCAATAATATTATTTTTTAAAGTGTTACTTTGGACTATAGAGCAAATGTTTACTTTGAAAAACAAGAAATAGATGTTTAGCATTAGAAAATGTACTTGAAGGGGCGCCTGGGTGGCTCAGTTGGTTAAGCGACTGCCTTCGGCTCAGGTCATGATCCTGGAGTCCCTGGATCGAGTCCCGCATCGGGCTCCCTGCTCGGCAGGGAGTCTGCTTCTCCTTCTGACCCTCCCCCCTCTCATGTGCTCTCTCTCTCTCAGTCTCTCTCTCTCAAATAAATAAATAAAATCTTTAAAAAAAAAAAAAAGAAAATGTACTTGAGGGGTGCCTGGGTGGCTCAATCGGTTAAGCATTTGGCTTCGGCTCAGGTCATGATTCTGGGGCCCTGGGATCAAGCCCTGCGTCGGGCTCCCTGCTCATCCAGAGTCTGCTTCTCCCTCTTCCTCTACCCGCTCCTCCCCCCTGCTCATGCTCTCTCTCTCTAAAATAAGTAAATAAAATCTTAAAAAAAAAAAAAAGATAAGAAAATGTACTTGAAAATGTCTAAGCAAAGAAAATTATAATACTGTTATATCCTAATACTGAAAAACACTTTGAACTGTAATGTGGTATATCACTGTGTGCAGAAGGCTATTTTTGGATCTGTTCTCTCACTGTAACTCTCCATGCACCCTATAGTCTAAGATCAGACATACTACGTGCTTTCTAATCATATGTACTCACTAAATGTTTAACTTGAACGTATGATACTACCCGAATTTTCTCAGGGCACCCAAAAAATGTGTATGAAGCAACCATTTATAAGTAGAACCATAAGTGGTCAAATAAGAATAATTTATAAACCATTTATAACACTTAATTGGGGCACCTGGGTGGCTCAGTCGTTAAACGTCTGCCTTCGGCTCAGGTCATGATCCCAGGGTCCTGGGATCGAGCCCCACATCGGGCTCCTGACTCAGCGGGAAGTCTGCTTCTCCCTCTCCCACTCCCCCTGCTTGTGTTCCCTCTCTCGCGGTCTCTCTCTCTGTCAAATAAATAAATAAAATCTTAAAAAAAAAAACAAACCACTTAATTACTCCCATATTGTAAACCTTAAATGAGGCTTTTAAAAAATTCAAATATATTATGAAAATGGCCCTATTCTTTGCAGGGGTTCGACATGGTGGCATAGGAAGACCCTGAACTGACCTCCTCGCACTGGTACACCAAATCTACAGCTACTGATAGAATAATTTTCCCTGGAAAAGACCTGAAAATAAGCTGAATAGCAACTCCACAACAAAAGCTAAAAGGACCACATCAAGAAAGGTAGGAGAGGCAGAGACATAGTCTTGTCAAAAACCCTATTCCTGGCACGGCAAGCCACCAGTAGGAAGGATCTCACAAACACAGAGCCTGTCCCTAACGAGCAAGGTATTTGATCCCCACATCATGTACCCCAACCCTTGGGACCTGCACCAGAGAGACAGGATCTGAAACATCTGGCTTTGAAAACCAGCATGGCTTATACCTAGAAGACCCAAAGGACTGTAGGAAACGGAGACTCCCATCTTAAAAGGGCTCAGGCACAGGCTCATTACCTTGGGTCCCAGTGCAAAAACAGCAAGCTGAAAAGCACCTAGACCATATGTGAAAGAAATTCATTGGCTAATCTTAAAGCATCTGCCAGAAGGGCAAGGGTCTGCTGGAATTCTCTCCAGGGATGGAGGTGCTGGCACCATTTTTGCATTCTCCTACCTTGCTGGTGCTGCTTGCCCTGGAATGGTGTTCCCATTGCCCCCTTTAAAAGATGTAAAATGCCAAACTCAGCAGGTGATGTGCCAGCATCCTAGCACTCATCTGCCCTGCCAAAGTCTGTGGAAGGGTATGCCCCAGTCTGGCACTCTTCTGTGGATCCATGCTGCCTAAACCAGCAGGTGCTTTCAGAACACACAAGGGATGCCCCTTAAGCACCTGTCTCTGGCCAAGGGCCACTTGTGTATCTGGGCCCCACAGGTCTGAAACAATTAGAGAAACAGTTCCTGGCAAGCTACAACTCCCAGGTCAGATGCAGGCAGCAGACTAAAACACACCGTCCTTGGGCCCCACTTGGTGCCCTTCCTCTCTTGTTCATGCCTCTCAGAGCCCACTTCCTATCCAGCCCAGACTTCAAGGTATGTCACCTCACACTCTCTCTAGCCAGGATTCTCCGTGTTGTCACTCCCCTCCTTCCTCCCTCTTACCCAGACAATCCCAAACCCATGTCAATCCAATCACTTGCTGTCTTCACTTCTGGTCAAAATCACCCAACAGAGCAGGTTGATGCCACTAGAGGTAGATGGTCTCTACCCCTGGCTGGATGCATCTTAGCGGTTTTTTACACACCCCTGCAGAAGCCTCCTGTGTTCCCCTTCAAGTGACATACATGTCACCACTCTGCTCAGTCCTTTAACCAAACTTCCTCGCTGCTCAAAAGTTCTGCCCCCACCTTCCTTCCAGTTGTCCCAGCCGTACACAGATCAGATCTGTCTTCAAATCCCACTTGCTACTCACAAATGCTTTTGTGAAAAACAAAGATGAAAAGGGTGTAGAGTGAAATGAATAAATGAAAACGTTTATTTATAAACAATCTTTGAAGTTTTTATCACCCGACTATATAATCTAAAGCAAAATCTAAGTGTTTCTACTTTTGGGTCTCCTCAGGATGTCTGAGCCCTTCTTGGTTTTGTACTTTCTTGGGGCATGTTCCCTTGCTCCCTGGCCCTCTCCTACACTCACTTGTATATGAACTTGAAGGGAAGCTAAAGAGCAGTTACAACTGATTAATCACAAGTGACTAGCTTTGAAAGGCCCCAGGGCTTGTGGAAGGGGTAGGGAAAAGGAGAGAAGGCAGAGGCCGCGCTGTGGGTGCTCTCTCTTACCGCATGACAAAATTTGCTTCATCTATTTGACGGCCACAGCCACTCTTCTTCAGAATCCCACCATTTCCCACCACCGCGCATTTCTTCAAGGGCAGCTGGAATGGGGTTGCCTAGCAACAGAAAACAAGGTGGGTTTTCACTGCAGAGAACACACAACCGCTCACAAAATCATTGTTTACAGCAGACCCGTTGGAAGAATTTGATTGAAGACTGGGCAGACCAAAAGAGCATGGAAAAAGAAAGATGCCAAGAAGTCTGTAAGGAATAAACTATCCTGTTCCTTTGAAACTAAAAAAAAATAATAAATGAATAATAAAAAAATTAATTCCCTGAAGTGTATTTAAATATAACATATTTTGAATCAAACTGACCATGTACATTGTAGAGAGTGGCTGCTAGGGAAAAGAGAAAAATCCATACTAAGCATAGGATTAGTTTTAAAGGCATTAAACTGGGAACAAGCTCAAATGGATTCTATCTCCCTATCTGAATGCAATTTCATTCATTCCTACAATCTGCAATTCACTCAACAAACAGTGGCTGAGTGTTGCCTATGCTGCTAGGGGTAAATACAAAAAGATACTGAAAGTCACAGGCCTCAGGACTCACAGTTTGGGATGTAGGGGGACTATGAACACAGAAACTTATCTAACAGACTCTAACGTAATGCTGAAATTGTTGTAGAAGACGTATGCTCTAAGTGCTGTGGAGAATCCCACACGGGAGGAAAAGGGCAAATTTCTGCCAAGCCAACTCAGGGAAAGCTTTCTCACTCGAGATGAATCTTAAAGGATGAATAGGATTTTGCCAGGCAGAGAAGCAGTATAAACAAAGGCATAAAGTATGCTGAAAGTAAATGCTGTGTTTATGAGAAAATGTACACTCTGGGTGGGTCTGTCTAGAACTTGGGAGGCGCTAAGGGGCAAGGGACTTGTGCAAACCAGACAGCATGTGACTTTCTTTCTGCAAACATTGAACTGAACTGCAAAGAAAATGTCCAGTGTACCTGAGTGTTCCCTGAAGTGCTATTTATAGTACCAGGGACTGTCAAAACCTAGCAATAGCCCCTGGAAGTGAAATGCGTCGTTCAGTGTCTTTTAGCTGGGTCAGCAAGAACCACGAAGTACAGAATCTCCTGCTTGCTGAAACAATACTTACTGGTTGCAGTTCTTTGGAGGAAGAACTTACATCTATAGAACTGGTACATAAAATAACCATTCTGATATTAAGTAGGCCATTCTGCATGAATTTGAAGCAAATATGGATTATACCAGAAGAATAAATGAAATACATGAATATATACTCTAAGAGCTTCACATAGGCCCAAAGTAATTAAACCGGAAAATAAAATTCCAAGAGTCTGTGTGATCACTAGGAGCTAAGGTCGGCACTTAATGCAGCACAAGAAAAAATTTTACTTCCTCTATTTCTAGTATGTGAAAGGAACAGCCAGTGCTATGAAAATATAGTTGATAAAGACACAGTACTTAAATGGTAAAGTCTAAGCATTTGCCCACAGACAATTAAGAATTCCCTGCATGCCTGCAACAGAGAACAGTCTAGTGAACTCCAGAGAGGGATACAGAGAAGAAAGACAGGCAAAGGCCAGCACTCTAACATGTCCAGATTGATCCAGGGTTATATGTGGCATTTTCCTCAGTCAGTCCTCATGAGGGTTTAAAGTCAACATTAGAAATACATTGGTTAGATCTACCGAAACAAGGCAGAGGATCATAGGAGAAGAGAGGAAAAAATGAAACAAGATGAAATCAGAGAAGGAGACAAACCATAAGAGATTCTTAATCTTAGGAAAAAACTGAGGGTTGCTGGAGGGGAAAGGGGTGGTGGGATGTGGGAACAGGGTGATGGACATTGGGGAGGGTATGTGTTATAATGAGCACTGGGTATTATATAAGACTGATGAATCACAGACCTGTACCCCTGAAACATAATACATTATGTATTAATTCATTGAATTTAAATTAAAAAAAGAAAATATATTTATATATAAAAAAATAAAAGTGCAAAAAAAAGAGAAATACATTGGTTAGATCTATGTTAGATGTAGATTTAAGTTTATATGCTCAAATTAGCTATTCATTTATTCCACAAGTATTTACTGAGTGCCTACTATGTTCCAGGCACTGTTCTGGGTGACAGGGACATATGTAATAATCCCTGTTCCTATGGAGCTTACATTCTCATGAGTAAAGACAAATGAGTGGAATGAACAGTATGTCAGATGGCGATATGGGCTGTGGAGAGAAACAAATCACTGGCATGAAACAATCAGGAAATGGCTTTTGAAGAACTGCAATTCAAATAGGGTGGCTGGGAAAGACCTCAAAGGAGACATGCGAGCAAATCCTTTTGAAAATGAGGTGGTGGGCATTATGGACATCCAGGGGGAACTGCTGTTGCTGACCTTGAGGAAGGAACATTCCTGGGGTACAAAAGGAAGAGCAAAGACCCCATTGTGTCTGGAGATGAGTAAGCAGGGGATTGACAAGTAGAAGAGAAAATCAGAGTTAACTGGTGGAGAGACGGGAGAACAAATTCTGTAGGGCCTTGAAGGGTATGATAAAGACTTTGGGCTTTGTTCCAAGGTGAACATCAAGTCAAGGTAGGGAGAGCAAAGGAGTGACATTATGCCATATTTTGGAACAACCACTCTGTCTCTGTGTGAACAGGCTACAAGATGTCATGGGTGGAAAGAAAGGAACCAGTCAGGAGTCTCCTGTAACAGTGGACTAGAGATTCTGGTGGCTTGGATGAGGGTAATGGCAGTGGGGATGGTGAGAAGTGAGCAGATTCTGGAGATATTTTGAAGGAAAAGCTGACAGAATTTGCTGATGTAATGGAAATAGAGTAAGAGAAAAAAGAGGAATTTCAGAATGATGCCAAGGGTTTTGGCTAAAACAGCTGTAAAGATGGACCTGCCATTTACTGAGGTATAGATTACAGAGGAGCAGGTTTTGGGGAAAATGCTTGGGAGTTCAATTTTAAATATGTCATGTGTGACATCTCCTTTAGACATTTAAATGGCAGTGTCAAGGAGGCAACTGAAATATGAGAATACATCCAGGGAACTGGTCTTTCCTGGAGAAAGCTGGGAGTGATCAGCATACAGTAGGGAACTAAAGTTAGGAGACTAGATGGTGAATGGGTGTAGACGGAAAAGAGAAGAGGTCAAAGACTTGAATCCTGGGACACTCTACAACAAGAAGTCAGGACACTAAGGAGACTAAGGAGTGGCCAATAAAATGACAGAAAAAAAAAAACGACAGGAATGTGTGGTGTCTGGGAAGACAAGTTAAAAAAAAAAGGTTTCTCAAAAAAGAAGGGGAAAAATGGTAGCAAATGCAATAGATTTGCAATAATAAATAGATTAATAAATAAAGTAAATAATAGCTAAAAATTGCCCCCTGGATTTAACAATGTGAAGGTCACTTGGTAACCTTAACAAGGATAGATTTGGTTCACAGTGTAGACAGAAGCCTGATCTGAGTGGCGCCTGAGTGGCTCAGTCGTTAAGCATCTGCCTTTGGCTCAGGTCATGATCCCAGGGTCCTAGGATCGAGTCCACATCAGGCTCCCTGCTCAGTGGGAAGCCTGCTTCTCACTCTCCCACTCCCCCTGCTTGTGTTCCCTCTCTCGTTGTGTCTCTGTCAAATAAATAAATAAAATCTTAAAAAAAAAAAAAGAAGAAGAAGCCTGATCTGAGCTCAGTGAGTTATACATGTTTATTTGCATATCTATTTGTATATAGTTATTTTAAGAGTGTGGGCTCATTCATGCTCAACTAATATTTAGTTTGCCGTGGGGCACCTGGGTGGCTCAGTCAGCTAAGCATAGGACTCTTGATATCATCTCAGGTCACGATCTCAGGGTTGTGAGATCAAGCCCTGCACTGGCCTCTGTGCTAGGCATGGAGCCTGCTTGGGATTCTCCCTCTCTTTCTACCTCCCCCCCAAATAATAAAATAATAATAATAATTAATAACAGGGCGCCTGGGTGGCTCAGTTGGTTGAGTGACTGCCTTCGGCTCAGGTCATGATCCTGGAGTCCCGGGATCGAGTCCCACGTCGGCTCCCTGCTCAGCAGGGAGTCTGCTTCTCTCTCTGACCCTCCCCCCTCTCATGCTCTCTATCTCATTCTCTCTCTCAAATAAATAAATAAATCTTTAAAAAAAAATTTAAAAAAAAATAATAATAATAATAATTAATAACAACAACAACAATAATAATAATATTTAGTTTGCCTTGTAAAAGCCAACTTAAACCCTCCCTCATTGTTGTCAGAGTTCTTGAGGGGTGCCTGGGTAGCTCAGTTGGTTAAGCATCCAACTCTTGGTTTCGGCTCAGGTCATGATTCTAAAATCATTGAGATTGAGTCCCGTGATGGGCTCCATGTTCAGCAGGGAGTCTACTTGAGAATTCTCTCCCTCTTCCTGTGCCCCTCCCCCACTAAAATAAATAAATCTAAAAAAAAGAGAAAAGAAAAAAAAGAGTTCTTGAACCAGACTGACTAGCAACCCCAGGCTTCCAGGCAAGAATCTGGGCACAGAAGCAGCATATCTGGGAAAGGGCAGAAGTAGCAGCAGCAACATAAAGCCAGGTGTCTCCAGGGGCACTGGGGTGGCTTGGTCGGTTGGCCAACGGGCTCTTGATTTTGGCCCAGGTCATGATCTCAGGTTGTGGAATCAAGCCCAGTGTCAGGCTCTGTGCTCAGCAAGGAGTCTGCTTGAGATTTTCTCCCTCCCCATCTCCTTCTGCCCCTGCCTCCACTCATGCGCAGTCTCTCCCTATATATAAGAAATAAACAAATATTTAACAACAACAAAAAAAGCTAGGTGCCTCCTACCTCCTAACTTCCAGGTTGTAGGACTGTGGGACTATAGGGCAGGCTGTCCAACCCCTCAGTGTTCCATTTCTTGTCTCTAAAGAGGGCTAATATCACAGGATTATATGAGATGTTGCACATACATCTCCTTGAGCTCCTGGTACGGTGTTCCTTCCCTTCTTCTTTCTTCCTTCCCTTCTTCTTTCTTCCTTCCCTTCTTCTTTCATCCCTTTCCTCCTTCTAGCACAGTTTACTGACTTGTTCAAGCCACAAAATACTGAGATTCCAGGGGTTTGGGGAAACATGATAATAGAGTGATTTGTCTAACTCTACCTTAACAATTGTAAAATGTAACTATTATATTCATATACTATAAAAATTTTTTTTTAAAAGCTCTTGAACTAAAGGCCAGGGATGGGGGGAGCCATTTCTTTTTTTCTGTTAATATTTGCTTGCTACTTCTCCATTTGATCAACTGCTGGCCCTCACACAAGCAATTTCATTTCAATAAGTATTTCTCAAGTGCCTACATACACACTCTTCTGGGCACAATAACAGCTCACCAAAGCTTTACAGAGAGGAAAAACTTAACTGAGAAAACACTGTGGAATTTTAACTAATTGATATAATACTGTCATTGTGCTATTTTAAATACAGAATATCTCAGCTTGGCAATTATCAGTGCCTACCAGAATATGTGAATGCAATGTTCTCCTTCTGGGGTACAGTACCTAGAAAGAACTTTGGGTCATCTGTTTCCACATGAATATTACTATTTTGGCAAAGACTATTTTTTTGTTAAGGCATTGCACCCTTTCTTTTCAAATGTATCTCCTAGTATCCCTGCCAGAAAATGTCTACTGGGTCTGAGAATATAGTATACTATAAAACTCCTCCTGCTAACCTTAAAAAATACTACTCTATGTCCATCAGTATATGAATGGATAAAGAAGTCATGGTATACACACACATACACACACACACACACATATACCTATACATACACACACAACATAATATTACTCAGCCATAAAGAAAAAAGAATAAGATCTTGTCATTTGTGACATGGATGGACCTAAAGGGTATTATGCTAAGTGAAAATAAGTTAGACAGAGAAAGATAAATACCATATGATTTCATTTATACGTGGAATCTAAAAAACAAAACAAATGAATAAAGAAACAAAAAGCAAAAACAGATCCATAAATACAGAGAACAAACTGATGGTTGCCAGAGGGAAGGAAGCTGGGAGAATAAGCAAAATGGGTAAAGGGGATTGGGAGATACAGACTCCCAGTAATGGAATGATCAAATTATGGGAATAAAAGGTACAAGATAGGGAATATAATCAATGGTATTGTAATAGCATTATATAGGGACAGACAGATGGTAGCTACACTTGTGGTGAGCATATAGCATAATGGATGGATTTGTGGAATCACTATGTTATACACCTAAAACTAATGTAACACTGTGTGTCAACCGTACTTCAATTAAAAAAAAAACAAACAACAAAAAAATATTCTCTAAATGAAAGAATGAATTAGGCAGATCAACCATATGGATGAGCTCAAAATATTGCTGGACCACTAATTCACCTGATGGATCTTTGTCCAAATTTTTTTGCCTATCACTGTCCCATCTATTAATGGCCATCTTCTTAATGACTATATTATATTAACCATCTGGAATTCATATTCTGGATTGCCAGTCCCCTCAAACTCTCAGTGCCTCACAGGAAGTCAGGCATGATAATAACTATCCCATCTGTCTTCCAGTATGATTATGAGAATTAAAATAAGGTGAGGCATTGAACATCATCAGAAACTCTGAAGTCCTATATATGGCATTAGTACATTACTATATACTAAAAAATTTAATTCTCTAGGAAAAAATGTATATTGTTAGACTACTATAATATGTAGTTTATCTTTGGGTGAGATACTTTCAGCTTCAAAGAATTATATTGGTCTTGAACAAAATATTTTTTATCATTGGCCTTTGAGGATATATCAACTACTTCTATGAATCAATGAATTTAATGAATTTTTTTTAAAGATTTTATTTATTTATTTGAGAGAGAGCATAAGAGGGAGTAGGGTCAGAGGGAGAAGCAGATTCCTGCTGAGCAGGGAGCCTGATGCGGGACTCAATCCCAGGACTTGGGGATCATGACCTGAGCCGAAGGCAGTCGCTTAACCAACTGAGCCAGCCAGGCACCCGAATTTAATGAATTTTTAAATGTACATTTTTTTGTGTGAATCATTGCAAGGAGCCTATCTTTTCTGCTCAACACTCTATATCCCAAGTAAGCACAGAGCAGATAATCGACTATTTGTTTAATATGTTAATTATTTAATCAGATTTTTGTTGAACATCTAATCTGTTTTCACCGGTACCTTACCTGAAGTGGAATTTTTTTTTTAAGATTTTATTTATTTATGTGACAGAGAGAGAGAGATAGCGAGAGCAGGAACACAAGCATGGAGAGTGGGAGAGGGAGAAGCAGGCTTCCCGCCGAACAGGGAGCCTGATGTGGGGCTCGTGATCGAGCAGACACTTAACGACTGAGCCACCCAGGCACCCCTAAAGTGGAATTTTCTTACTGTCACAATGGATATATAATTTAATCTCCAAACTTCAAGAACAGACATGAGCCCTGCCACTCTCTAAATAAGAGCCAATGAATAAAGCCATCGCCAATTTTGTTTTTTGAGTTATCCCTTATCCTTATCATGGCCCATGGCCTACATTGCTTGGGTCTCTTCTTAAATAGCCTGATGTCCAACTTACCTTTTCACTCAACAACTATTTGTTGAGCACCTCTGATGGACCAGAAGCTGCTGTGTATACTGAGAATATGCTGGTGAACAAAATAGACATGTACCCCATTCATGGAGCTAACATGTTAACAGGAAAAACAGAATTTAATAAATATAATAGGAAAGTACAGAGTGCTATAGTTATAGGACATCTTTATGAGGAAGTGACCCTGAGACCTGAGATCTCAAGTTTTTAGGCATAAGAAAAGTAGTTGAGATTTCTGGTCTATCAAATAATCTTAAGAAAGTTGAAAGGAAAAAAGGACAAAAATTAGGGTCTTTAATGTTTTATGGCATAAATGAAGGTGAAGAGACTTATTACAGGCTAGAAGACATTTTCAGAAGCAAATTACAAATACCACCTGATAAATTATTCCTGGCTTACAATATGACTTCTGGAAGAATGCTATTAAAATCTGAAGAATTTAAGCCATGTTTTTTGTGCCTTATGTAAATAGCTCTAGAGCATCCCAGAATGGTTTTTTGATTAAGTGAATGAAGCATTATTTACCAAAGTCATTTCCAAAGCAAGATGGCTCACTTCTTCCTCTTCATGTGCAATCACACAAGACAACAAAGCACTAAGGGCCAGTGACTTCAATTACTAACATGAGGACACTCTGTGCCTACTCATCTTCTATCCCATAGACATAACTAGATGTCCTGAATGATAATTACACTATCTCTACAAGGAAGTGAGTTAACCACCGTCAATCACTAACCCTTTTAGAGTCTGAGCTTGTCCTGCAGGAAGGGGAGGAGGCACACGGAGAAAAGAAAAATTGTCAACCACTTAGCAGATAGAGAACTGGATTAAACAATGCTGCAGTAACTATTTTTACAGGAATACACAACACTTTAGTAAAAACACCTCTGATACAAATTAATTTACAATAGTCTTTGAGGCATGTCTACAATGTAAAAAATTAGCATCATGCATTGATGTGAAATAAAAATTGAAGAATAAAAAATGTTCTATAGAACCACTATAGGGCAAAACCAGATATTGGGGGCAGGCTATAATGTCCCTACATCCAAGTTATAAAAAAAAAACTAACCTTATATCTAGGCTTCTACTAGGAGTACCAGGAAGCCAAAAAGTTTAAAATCCCAGAGGTGACCCACTTGGATTCTGTGAAAATGAGTAAAGGAAAACCTCATTCAAATGGAGTTGAGAAGTCCTGAAGAAGGAGCTCTCAACCCTGTACCACTACTTGCAACATACTTTACCTACCTGGGCAGGAGGAAGCTTATTTTCCTACCCCAGCAGGAGGAAAAAGGAGATTTTGTCCTAGCCCAGCAACAGCCCAGACAATGAGAAGTTACCACAAACCTGAACTCTTGCTTTCCTCCAATGAACTTTCATTCAGAACCACCCCTCTCAACTCCTTCCTTTCCTCTCTAAAAGCAAACCCCCCCTCTCCTTTGTTCTCCAGACTTGTCTACGGTTTATTACAGTTTCCATGTCCCAAATTGCAAGTGCTTTGCTATTCCTAAATAAACTAATTTCCTGGTAAAATAACTGGCTACTTTATTTTTAGGGTTGACAATTCTATCCACAGTGGAGCTCGGCCAGAAACAATCTAGGCTCTGAACAAACAAGAGGAGGCTCTGCAGTGCCCAGACACGAGAATTGAGTAATAGATTGAATCAGATTAAGCAAACTAATGGCCAATGAAATATCTTTAATTTCAAGAATTTATCTAAGCAACAAAGTAGTATTTTTAAATATTCTCTTGCTTTTGAAGATGGCAACAAAATAGTCCACTGTTTTAAACTTAAGATATCTCAGATATATCAGATAAAAAAGATAAACTCAGTGTTAATGACAACAGTCATAACTCTCACTGCTTCAGTGTAAGTTTCCAGATGCACCAAATAACTTTTGCATCTACCTTGCTCTAGATTCTTCTTTCTCTAGCCTCCTTCTACCACTTCTGTTCCTGTTTCACCTGTAACCTACATTCCTTGCTTGGTTGTTTTCATATTGGGGGGTGAGAGGAGAAGAAAGGGAGAATGCCATAAATATTTCTAAATAAATATTATTTTATAACTAAAAAAATAAGCTAAGCTATCAAGCTAAATTTTCCTTATTTTGTTACACACGGAACTTTATGCTGATACTCTTTTAGCTAAAAAAGTTGGACTTTTATTTTCATGCTTCACAATTCAAAGGAAAACTCTTCGTTTGTCTGTTTGTTTGTTTCGCCTGACTACCCCCTCCAAACACTTCTCTTTGATAGGAAGGGGAACAAGTCTTCCATGTCATGCAGTTGTGTTTTAAAGCTAGAAAAATTACCAGACCACTCAGTATTCAGAACACTACCAAGTGCCATTATTAAGAAGAGGAATCACTATCAATGTTAGATGTGGGTCTCAAATCTTAACAGAAAAGCAGAGCTTTTGATTTGCAACCCTTGAAGTGGCTTGAAAGGCTGTCGCTATATGCCAGCGACTATTACTCATTATGTCAAAACATATGCTTGCCCTTATTGATGAAAATCTCAAGTTTTTGTCCATAGGAATATGAACTTGTACTTCTAATTATAGTCCAACCCATTCATTTCTATGTACCCTCACCCACATATCCACATGGACTCCCACACATAATTATGCTTCACCCACACACATAATTTAATTTCTCACCCATATGTTAATTATATCCTCGACTGAGGCATCTAAATACACCCCCTGTCTTACGTCTAATTACAGCCCCCCTCTTATGAATGTAATTACACCATTCAGCCACCCATCTAATTATGCCCTCCTTGACATATTTAATTGCACTGTCCGCTCAAGGACCTAACTACATTCTAACCAGTGCATCAATTAAGCCCCCAACCCTCCAACAATATTCTTCAGATGCACATCTCTTTATCTCTGTACCCCACTTTATTATTTCAACTAAGGACTGACAACTTCCCCCAAGCAAATTCCTAGTAAGTATGGCATAAAGCTAACAGGCAAAATAATGACAAGATGCAGCTGAATCAAAAGCAGCTTTGGTCCTTTCTGGTAAATAAGCAAATATGTATTTGCTTTTTCAGTCATTTAACTAGCCCCTTGGAAATCCAAATTGAAATTTCTGCTGTTTTCTTACTTTGCATGTGTAAGCATTTTTATGATGACAATATCTAGTAATTAGTTAATTTATTTCAGAGACTAATGCCTCTCATTATAGATACTTAATTATTGAACCCTTAAAAAACATTCCCCAGAACTTTTCCTGGGGATATGTAAGTACTAATTATAGAATATTTGCACATCCATACCATTCAAAGACCTTTCATTGTCCTTCAATTACATGAAAGTGAATTTCCAGAAAGCTGATGCTAAGATTTGTATTCCCCATTCCACTAATAAAATTGTGATTTAAAAAAGATAAACTCAGTGTTAATATTCTTTCTACACAGGATGCATCTCTGGAAATTGAATAATGTGATATATTTATGTGTTGGGTACTATTTCTCCATTAAAATGTTTGATTCAATCCATTATAAAAAATAATACATACGCATTCCAAGGAGTATTACGTATTTTTCACATATAATCTATAGTTGGGACACAACCCCTAGAAGCCAAATATTACATCAGTTCATGGGACCATTAAGCAGATTCATTAAATGTTTCATAATCAATTCCCAATTAACTGAAATTTGTTACTGACATTGTTTCTGACCCATGAATGCCAAGGCAGCAAGGAAGGCCCATACCTCTACCTTAGGCCAGAGGTTGGCCGCAGTTCTCAAACAGGGGAGATTTTTCATGGTGGAAAGGAAAGGACTATGAAGGGTATGCACAACATTTCAAAGGTAGCCTCCAGTGATTCTTAGTAGTAGAGCACAAAGTGGCGGCGGCAGCAGCAGGAACCTAGTTCATGCCATTCATTGCTAGACTGCATTCTCAACTCCTGAGGTAGAAGCACCACCGCAAGAATCTTACTCTGCAAATACGGTACATCTTCCTATTGAGAAGCATTGCCCTCAAGCCCTGCCTGACCATATCTGAGTCCTGACTTAACGTTTCTTCTATGACCACTGGTGACTTATCTAACCTCAGTGCCTTAGTGTTCTCATTTGTACCCACCTCAGACAGTTGTGAGGATTAAATGAGTTCCACCCGGCACTAAGTAAGTGATCAATACGGTTACCTTATTTTCAACAGACCGATATTTTCTCAGGAACACGGCCTAGAAATCTTGGGAGTCATTTTCTCTCAGTATCACCCTATCACCTACCTCTGCAGAGGTTCTTCTAGTCTCCTATTTCCATCCTCATTGCAAATTTTTTTTAAAGATTTATTTTATTTGAGAGAGAGCATGTGCACATGGGGGCAGGGGCAGACTCCCTACTGAGGGCAGAGCCCGAGGCAGGGCTCAATCCCATGACCCATGAGATCATGACCCACGAGAGCATGACCTGAGCCAAAACCAAGAGTCAGAAGCCTAACCCACTGAGCCACCCTGGCGCCTCACCTCATTGCAAAAATTTTGTCATGGCTTACTACTATTGTCGGATTCTAGTTCTTGTCCACCATCTATCCTTCACTCTCATGTACTAGTTTTTCTTCCAAAACAAAAGTGATGCTATCACAGGTGTTTGCACATGTCCAAACACATAAAATTATGCACATTCAATATGCACAGTTCTTTCTATATTGCTTATCCCTCAATAAATCTTTAAATAAACAAAATCTAGTGCAAGTCACTCCCCTACAAAGAATGTACAAAATGTACCATTTTTGCCCCACCATCCATAGACAAAAACATTTGAGATCTTCATTGAGGCACTCAGAACCCAACACCCCAAACTCCTTGTTCTTTCTTGTTTCACACCACATCACCTAGACTCACACTCCATATTCCCTCCACACCATTTTATTTACTGTGCTTCTCCTCCAAAACAGCCTGAATTTCTTGTCTCCCTACATTTGTTGAGGCTGCTACAATGCCTCCTCCCCTACCTCCCCTCACTCTCCCTACCCTATTATCTACCTACCAAGTCATTTTTCACCCGTAAGAACCATGAAGTGTCTGCAGGTATTATGTCCAATAAGATCCTCTACAAGTTCAAGGGTTGCTCAAAAACTGAAACAGATCAGAGGAACATAAGAATTCATTTATGCTCAATGAGTCATGAGAATTATGTGTTAAAGCTGTGCACAGCAGCTTGTAAATATATGTGAAATTGAATCAAATCATTTCTTCAGTACTTCAGAGACTTTCAAACTTATTATTGTTGATGTTCTTTTGTTTCACAATGGAAGTCTTCTGTTGTTTTTCAAATAAGATTTTATGCAGAAAATCTCCATTAAAAAACAAAAATAGAAAAACAAAAGAGAAGATGCTGTTTGAGGTGCAGGTGGGCACCTCTCTTGGTGCCTCTTATTTCTGAAAGTGACACTTAGACACCCCAAGGAAATTGATGGTACAGAAAACTACTAATCTAATCAAACTCCCCCCCCCACCTGGAAATTAAGAACTACAAATATCAAGCACATTTCAGTTAAAGATATTTGGCAGGTATTTATTGGGTTCCAAACAACCATATACTAGGCCTTTTATGAAGTAGTGGGGCAAAACCCCTGACCTCCAGCTTAATGTTTGTTGCACTAAAATGTGGAGTGAATTAAGACATCTATTTTGTTTTCAACCATAAAGAGTGTGCAATTACTCAGTAATGCAGCAGACTATTAAACTGTTAATCCAATTTAACTGACTGAGCACCTTAACAACAGTACCAGGATCAATTGCTGGCTAATTAACTATTAAATTATTAATTTCTTAAAAAAGCAAACCTAGTATTGTCTCATATGTAACTATTCCATGACAAAATGAAGAAATCAAGCAGAGAATATTTTCTTTGAGAATAACTGGCTCCTTCTGCTTTCTCCCCACCCCACCCCCCTTTATAAAAAAGTATCTGTCGGGGCACCTGGGTGGCTCAGTTGGTTAAGTGACTAACTCTTGATTTATGCACAGGTCATGATCTCAGGGTGGTAAGATGAAGCCTGCGTTCGGCTCTCTCTCTGCCCCTTCCCTCATCCCTGCCCATGTGTGCACTCTGTCTCTGTCTCTGTCTCCCTCAAAAACAAAAAGTATCTGTCATTCTTTCTTGTGAGAAAAAGGAAAAGAAGTTGTTCCTAGAGCATTCCTCTCTTCCCTGCATTGCTCCCTCAATCATCTCCCAGGACTTGCACATATAAGCCTCGAATCAGCTGAATTTTATAGTCTCTAAATTCTCCACTCACACTCTTATCTCTGCTTATTTTACCCTATCTGCTTGAGTCATCTTTTCCCCTTTCTTTATCATGTGGCCCACATATAACAGAATCACCCTAAAATGCGTAGAGAAGATACATATTCTTGGTCCCACTTCAGCTCTGGGTAGAGTTGGAGAAGCTGAAGTTCCCCTACACAATTCATGTGAACAATGAAGTCTGTAACCCACCACATCCTACCAACTCTCAAATACAACTTAATGTCTTCCTTCTCCAGAACTTTCCCTGACCAACCTTATCTTCAGGGATCAGCATCCACAATCCTACCCACTGTCACAAAAAGAACCCTACAACAATGTCACTCCCTTTAACTGACACTCTAGACCCTTAGCATTTAGTACCATCTGCTACCCATTTTATGTATACACTCATCCCCCACAAGTGGAGAATAAGTTGCTCAAAGGTATAAATCATGTCTTGTAAATCTTAACCTCTGACATTATATAGTGGCCATAGTAAGTACAAAGATGTTTTGATTAATTGATTGATTGATCCAGAAATGCCAGGAATATAAGCAAATGAAGCAAATCTGTTAGCAATTTCAGACCACTGGTGTAAAGATTAAGGATACACATCTGAGCTAACACAGTCTAGCACACAGGAGTTCCAAAATCAAATGCCTACAGAATCCAGGCAAGGAGCATAAGAGAAGTTGATGGAAGGCAATAGGGAATGCTAAGGACTGTGGTAAACAAAGGATACATGACAAAACCAAAAAGATCAGGAACTCCTCAGACCCTGTTGATGGGCATAGGACCCAGTGCTGCCAGATATTCTAATTTTTTATCCAAGTGCTACGAAATTCTATGTGAAATCTCCTAGTTTTTAATGTTGGCAATATATTTTAAATAATTTTTTTAATTGTAAAGGCTGAATAAAATACATTTGAGAGCCACACTTGGCTTGCTTGTAGCCAGTTTGCATTTTAAACTCTAGAACCCAGGCAGGGTCTTAGGCATCTTATATTTATTCAGGATGGGAGGTTAAAGAGAAGTATAAATCTTATTCAGAAAAATATATGTTTTAAGAAACTTTTAGCCAAAGATGGGGAAAGATTCTCTTCTTGCCAGGCCCAAATGAAATAATAGGTCTTTTTTTAAGGCAGTTTGTGAAAATTCATGATTCTAAGACACAGAAGACAGACCACAGGATTTTTGAAGTCTCCCTAATCTCAGTTCAAAATAACATTAAGAGATAGTCAGATATTACCCACAGTGATTTCTCAGCCCTCGATGACTGAGACCTCTCATCCTAAACAGTTGTTTGTTACTTTCTAACCAAAATGGGATCATCTTACTCATACTGTTTAACATGATATTATGGACATCTTTCCATCATTATTTTAATACCAGTGTACTATTTCACTGGATAGGTGATTCAAAACTTAACCAATTCCTTACTGTGTATATTTTAGGTTGTTCCCAATTTGTCACTATGTTAAACAATGCTGCTATAAACATCTTTGAATTGTGGCAAATCCAGGAAGGTGAATAGGGAAGGAAGGACCAACCCACTCTATTTTTCTCTTTGGACAAAAATAAAGCTTGCTTAATTTTATTAAAGCACTGTGCAAGAGCCTCTTCAAGACCACCTCTCTGGTGCGTGGGTAGCTCAGTCAGTTAAGCATCTGCCTTTGGCTCAGGTTATGATCCCAGGATCCTGGTACTGAGTCCTACATCGGGCTCCCTGCTTAGTGGGGAGTCTGCTTCTCCTTCTGCCCCTCCCCCGCCTTGTGCTCTCCCTCCCTCACTCTCTCTCTCAAAAAAAAAAAAAAAAAAGACCACCTCTCAACAAGATTGCTGTCCCTAACCCATCCACATAGGATTCCTCATGCTGTCACTGACCTGACACATGTAATCTTCAGCATTTGTCCAGTTATATCCTTAAAATAAATCCTTAGATGTGGAATTGCTGGGTCAGATAATAAGCACATATTTAAGGCCTCTGATCCACATTGCTGAATTACCTACCAGAAAACTGTACCAGGTTCACTGGCACCTCTTGTGCCTGAGAGCACCTATGTCTCAACCTCCCAACAACTTGGGTCCTATCAATAAAAGCAGCTGAGTACACATTCATCCATTTCCATAAGAAAAACACAATGGGAGGGGCGCCTGGGTGGCTCAGTGGTTAAGTGACTGCCTTCAGCTCAGGTCATGATCCCGGAGTCCCGGGATCGAGTCCCGCATTGGGCTCCCTGCTCAGCGGGGGGTCTGCTTCTCCCTCTGACCCTTCCCCTCTCATGCTCTCTGTCTCCCATTCTCTCTCTCAGATAAACAAATAAAATCTTTAAAAAAAGAAAAACACAATGGGAATCTCCGTATGTACTATGCCAGCTATTTCAGACATACCAGGGGAGAAACTTTATAGTGCTGTAATCATTCTATGATGTATTACTTAATCTGAGAGGAAAGGCAATGCGGCTTAAGTGGGTAAATTCAGAGTTTGGTTCAAAAGGTCTGAGTGCAAATTCTGACTCAGTTTGGAATCTCAGCTTGGAACCAGTTGCTAGCTGGGAGATCTGAACGGGTCACTTAACATGTCTCAGCTTCAGTTTCTACAGGTAAAATGGAAACAATAAAATAAACCTTATATGATAATACATATAAAACACATAGCAAAAAGCCTGGCACATTGTAAGTTCTTGGCAAACTACAGCTTTAGAGTGTACCCACAAAACCTTATCAAATTACCAAAATATAATGAACCCACTCTTTAATATTTTATTTTCTCTAATATATTTGATTTTCATTAATATTGCTTAAACATTTTATCTATAATGTTACATATTTAGAGACTGAATTAAACTTTATTATTTCTAATTTAAAATAAAAATGTTTTCTTAAAATCCACCTGTGAGTGAAATCACATGGTATTTGTCTTTCTCTGACTGACTTATTTCGCATAGCATAATAGTTTTCAGCAGTTTATATTTATTGCTTTATTTGTATGTGTGCTTGTCATAGGATAATAATTAGTGAATTAAAACATCTTCGAAAGGTCATTAAAATATCTTTTTTCCTTTGACAAAAGAGGCAGGAATATGCAATGGAAAAAAGACAGTCTCTTCAACAAACAGTGCTGGGAAAACGGACAGCTATATGCAGAAGACTGAAACTGGACCACTTTCTTACACCATACACAAAAATAAACTCAAAATGGATTAAGGACCTAAATGTGAGACCTGAAACCATAAAAATCCTAAAAGAGAGGAGAGGCAGTAATTTCTCTGACATCAACCATAGCAACATTTCTCTAAATATGTCTCCTGAGGCAAGGGAAATAAAAGCAAAAATAAACTATTGGGACTACATCAAAATAAAAAGCTTCTGCACAGTGAAGGGAACACTCAACAAAACTAAGATAATCCGCTGAATAGAAGATATTTGCAAATGACATATCCAATAAAGGGTCAGTATCCAAAATATGTAAAGAACTTATACAACTCAATGCCAAAAAACAAATAATACAATTGAAAAATGGGCAGAAGACATGAATAGACGTATTTCCAAAGAAGACATACAGATGGCTAACAGACACATGGAAGATGCTCATCATCACTCATTATCAGGGAAATGCAAATCACAACTACAATGAGATATCACCTTATACCTGTCAGAATGACTAAAATCAAAAACACAAGAAACAACAAATGTTGACAAGGATGTGGAGAAAATGGAACCCTCATGCACTGTTGGTGGGAATGCAAACTGGTGCAGCCTCACTGGAAAACAGTATGGAGGGTCCTCAAAAAAATAAAAATAGAACTACCTTAAATCCAGTAATCCAACACTGGGTATTTACCAAAGAATACAAAAACACTAATTCAAAAGGATATATGCCTCCCTATATTTATTGTAGCATTGTTTACAGTAGCCAAATTATGGAAGCAGCCCAAGTGTCCGTCGATAGATGAATGGATAAAGAAGAGTGGTATATATACACAATGGACTGTTACTCAGCCATCAAAAAGAATGAAATCTTGCCATTTCCAACAACATGGATGGAGCTAGACAGTATAATGCTAAATGAAATGAGTTAGTCAGAGAAAGACAAATACCATATGATTTCACTCTTATGTGGAATTTAAGAAACAAACCAAAGAAACAAAGGAAAAAAAGTAAAAAAGACGGCGGTGTGCCGCAACTGGCTCCTGGACGGCTGGGAAGGCCAGTGGGGAAGGTGGCTCCCGCCCTCACCACTGCTCTCTTCGGAGAGTGGGCCTACCCCCCGAGTGCAACAGGCCCCCATAGCAGCACTAGCCTTTAGGACTTGGTTTATTTATTGTTTTTATATTAAAAAAAAAAAGTAAAAAAGAAACAAACCAAAAAACAGACTTAACTCTAGAGAACAAACAGATGGTTACCAAAGGGGAGACAGGTGGAGGGATGGGTGAAATAAGTGAAAGGGGTTAAGAATACACTTCTCATGATGAGCACTGAGTAATGTATAGAATTGCTGAATCACTATATTGTACACCTGAAACTAATATAACACTGTATGTTAACTATACTGGAATTAGAATTAAAAACTTAATAAAAAAATTTTAAATATTTTTTTCAATTTATTTGGCCATATTCACTTGCATCCATTCTTCCTAGACACCCTGTCCCTCTTGGAATTTTGGTAGCCTTTCACATACTATCGGGTAAGTCCATGATGTCTACATTTCCCATGCATACAGAGATTTCCTTTTTCTTTTTTGCACTTACGAGTAGGATTCTCAAATAAATGAAGCTTTCATTGTTCTGACAGTAGTGGCTTTGATGGACCATTTGGCTCACATATGCCATAATTGACTCAGTGAGAAAAAAATGTACATTCACAGGGTGATTTTCGAGGTTAGAATGATTCCCTTTCAAGTGTACTAAACATAATGCCAAGCCCCAAGGAAGCACTGGCAATAGAAAGTTTGGGGTTGGCCAATCTAATCCTCAGCACTTCTCAAGCACACCTTAATTGAAGAACACTTTGCAGATGGAACTATAACAATACAGATTCCATATTTATATACATAACATAATACATCAAATCATTTGTCAGTCATCTTCTAAGTGCCCAGGTCGTGGAAATAGCTCTCAAGTCATGGAGGACATACTGTTAAGCATACAAATTATATAGTCAGAGATTCTGCCACTTACTAACCATATGACCGTAAGATGGTTAAGGAATCTTTGTTAGCCTCAGCTTTATCTTCTTCTAAAATGAGGGTAAATAAAAGAAACTACCTCCATGGAGGCATTAAGAGAATTAAATAAGGGATAATTATAAAAAGTGCCAAGCCTGGCACTTAGAAATCACTCAGTAAATATTAGCTATTAATAACTTTAAAGTATGAAAGCTCCAATAACCATATTGCTCTGATCTCTTTCCTGGTTTTCTAGAATTTTTTCAGTGCCCTTTTCCCCACATCTGCCCCTCCTGTGTCCATTCACTATATACCCCCTCCACTGTTTTGCTTACAGCTGCTCTCAACCATCTGGAAACATGATTCACCAAGACTCCCATGGTATAATACAACCTAAAACACAAAATTTGTGTTTCCTTCAGGCACTCTCTTTTTAAGGACATGACATTATCTATGACATTTTGTTGCCACTATTTTTATTTAAATGATAATAATTTGCCTTTTACCAACAAAGTTTCCTGGCCCTTACTTTATCTACCTCACATCTTATAAATCCTTACCACTATTTATTTCCCTAAACATAAATCTTCATCTTCTAAATCTTTCCTTGCCTCTATTTGTTCATTATAGAAAAGGTCAGCAACAACATTATAAAATGCCTTAAGAATTTAGTGATTGTCATTTACTTTTAATTTTTGACCTGTTCCATTCTTCCTTCTGAATACTGCACAGCATTTCACTCTTTCTGTTACAAGGCTATTTCCATGAAATGTGATTACAATGTAAAAAAAAAAAGTTCTAGAGGATTAATTTATGTCCTTTACTAATTTCTAGAACAGTCATGAAGTTTTCAAGTCAAAGGATGATTGTTCCAACTGCCTACACTACAGAGTAATCTAGTGTCTATAATCTGGCTGAAATTTTTTTTCCGCTCTAAATTTCCAAGAGGTTAAAATATTATTACTGCCTCTGGCAAGAGGCTGTTTGGAAGCCATATTGATTGGCTTGTTTCCTAAACCTATTGGCTCACAGTGCTACAAAGACTAAAAAATGTTTTCCTTCAGTAGTTGAGCCAAGATAACTTGAAAACAAGCAGGGAAGCAGTATGTTAATTTAAAAGATGGTGGTATTATAATATCCATGATTTCAAAATACAAATCCCACACATTCATTTTGTGGGGAAATTGGTGCAGGAATATCTGATGGTTGAAAGACTGAGGAAAACAGAGAGCACCATGGTCTCAACACAGGGGCTTGGAGATTGGGGGCGCCAGCTCACGACAGGGAGGAGACCCAGGAGTCACCCCGCTCTTGGCTCCATCCCTGCTTCCGCCATTTATTTCTCATCAGACAGAGGGCAGAGACTGGCCAAGTTGACATCTCTGATAATGATTTTAAATCTTCAGAAAGAGCAGCAATTTCTCCACTGTGGTGTCTCATAAGATTGATTTCACTGCAGTACCTCGGGCTGGTATTGATAAATAACCACACGTGG
The DNA here is from genome assembly GCF_054177405.1 of Leptonychotes weddellii. NCBI lineage: Eukaryota > Metazoa > Chordata > Mammalia > Carnivora > Phocidae > Leptonychotes > Leptonychotes weddellii. The sequence continues at coordinate 83,748,022 of NC_138373.1, forward strand.
GCAAAACATAGCTGCAGTGACAAAGGCGGCTCACTGTGACCCTATTGGACCGTCTCCACAGTCTTCTCTTAAGGCCCAGTCTGAGACAGTCCTCCTCAGGTTTCCCAAAACAGATTGCTTCCAATGTGGGGGTTTTCCCCTCCACTCCAAGTCTCTCTATATTTATACCAAAACGTAGGCTGTGGGGTCTACCAGAATTACAGCCCGTGATTTTATAGCAAAACCAAGCAGCCCCTTTCTTCCTTCCTTCCTCTCTCTCTCTTTCTTTCTTTCATTCATTCATTCATTCCACTAAGATTTACTGAATCTCTGTATGTCCCAGGTATTAACCTCCCAGATTAAACACTGTTTCTGGGGAGCTTCCCAGCTAGTGAGAGAGAGAGAGAGAGAGAGAGACAGAACCTTGAATCAAATACTTAAACAATTGACTACAAAGTTGCAAATGAGAGGTACCTGGTGCTTGGGAGGAAGGCCCCTTGGAGGAAATGATACTCAAACAGGATCTAAGGGATTAACATAAGTGAACCAGGTAAAAGTAGACAAGAGTCTCCCAGAAAAAGAGACAGTGTGTTGAAAACCTCTAGAGAAAGAGAGTGTCTAGTGTTTCTGAGGAGGTGAAAGAAGACAAGTAAGACACAGTGTAAAAGGTGAGAGGAACACTGTGGAATTGCACGCTGGAGCCATAGGCAGGGACCAGATCAGGAAGAGCCCTGTGGGCGGTAAGGAGCTAGTCTTATGCTGAAATCAAGGGGAAGCTAATCAAGGGTTTTAAGCAAAGTGACGGCATTATCTGATTTGCATTTTAAAACAATAACTCAGGCTATGGACCGGAGAGGGAGCCAGATTAGATACAAGAAGGCCAGTAAGAGATTATTGCAAAATTCCAAGCAAGAGGTCGTTGTCATCTGGAATAGGATGGTGGAGGCAATGGGGTAAAAAAGAAATAGATATGAGAAAGAGAAAGAAATGATCTTCACAAACTTCAAAATGTCCTTCAGCTCTATTCAATAACAATTTCTTTTTTTAAAAAGATTTTATTTATTTATTTATTTATTTATTTGAGACAGAGAGCGAGAGAGAACACAAGCAGGGGTGGGGGGGAGCAGGCAGGCAGAGGGAGAAGCAGGCTCCCCACTGAGCAAGGAGCCCGATGTGGGACTCAATCCCAGGACCCTGGGACCATGACCTGAGCTGAAGGCAGACACTTAACTGACTGAGCCACTGAGGCGTCCCTCAATAACAACTTCTTAATAATATATGTCTTCCCTATGATCCAGCAATTGCACTACTAGGTATTTACCCAAAGAATACAAAAATACTGATTTGAAAGGACACATGCACCTCAATGTTTAGAGCAGCATTATCAACAATAGCCAAACTACGGAAAGAGCCCAAATGTCCATCAACTGATGAATAAATAAGATGTGGTGTACACGTGCATGCACACACACACACACACTCATACACACACACAATGGAATATTACTCAACCCTAAAAAAGAATGAAATCTTGCCATTTGCAACGACATGGATGGAGCTAGAGTGTATTATGCTAAGCAAAATAAGTCAGTTAGAGAAAGACAAATACCATATGATTTCACTCATCTGTGAAATTCAAGAAATGAAACGGATGAACATAGGTAAACAAGAAAAAAGAAAGGAAAACCATAAAACAGACTCTTAACTATAGAGAACAAACTGAGGGTTGCTGGAGGGAGGTGGGCAGGGGGATGGGTTAAATGGGTTATGGGGATTAAGAAGGGAACTTGTGATGAGTACAGGGTGTTATATGATAAGTGATGAATCACTAAATTCTACTCCTGAAACTAATATTACACTACATGTTAACTAATTGGAATTTAAATAAAAACTTGAAACTACAATACATAAATAAATAAACCCTCATCAAAAAATAAGTAAATAAAATAAAAAATAAAAAAAAATATATGTTTTAAAAGTGAGTAAGAATAGCAAAACAAAAGCAAAGTAACTACATATCCAGCCCCAAAGCTGTGGCTTAACTTTAAAGTCGTATGACCTTGTCATCTCAAGATTAAGATGAAGTTCTGAGCACCAACAGGGTGACTGTGGACACACCATCTAACACTCTGCATTTACTGCTATCACCAGACCCCCCCTTCTTCTAATGCTGTTGCCTATGAGCAACTGATCCTGGGTCATTTTAGTGAGGAACACCTCCTTCCAAAAGAATTAGGCTGACGCATGTGATTGCAAAGGTTTTGAAAGATTAGACATCCTTTCTATTGCTCATTCAGCACATTTTCATTTGCCACCTGCTATGCTATGTACCAGGCACTGTCAAGGTTCTGCCCTCGAGGGGCTCATAGTCTGCTAAGCAGAAAGCATGTGAACAAATAATTGTTATTCAACAGTACAGTAACCCAGAGATATACAAATTATGGGGGTTAAAAAGAACAGATTTTAATTTACAATGGCAGGGTAATGGAGATTTAGGAGAGGGAACTGGGAAGGTTTTACAGACATAAAGATAGTGAACAGCAAGACTGGGATCCCTGGAAAGAGGACAGCTCTTGTCCAACCATGAGCTCATTGATACATCCTCTTCTGGTCAAGCTATGTCATTCACCTTCATCTGCAAGGTTTGTCCCCTAGCTACCAGTCATGGCTACAGAGGACTTTCCATTACCCATAAACACTGAGCTGATAAATCAGGCCAAGACAAGGTTCTACTACTATTCTAGGACTATTATATCACATCAGTCTTTGAATCACACCAGGGAAGGCATTAGTGCATCTATTCCTAATTAGACAACTAAAAAGCCTGGCTCACTTTCAGGTTCCCCTTCCTAGAGTCTAGAACATCTAGAATTTCATCATTTCTAATCATAAAAAGGCACAGATTATCTGATGTATCAGATAACAGGGTATTTGCTAGCTGCTACTTATCGTTCTCCATGAGTTTTCTCCAGTAAAAACTGCTCCCACAAGGGTGCCTGGGTGGCTCAGTTGGTTAAGCGACTGCCTTCGGCTCAGGTCATGATCCTGGAGTCCCGGGATCGAGTTCCGCATCGGGCTCCCTGCTCGGCAGGGAGTCTGCTTCTCCCTCTGACCTTCCCCCCTCTCATGTGCTTTCTCTCTCTCTCAAATAAATGAATAAATAAAATCTTTAAAAAAAAAAAACTGCTCCCACAAGCTTGGTGAGTGTGTTGTGTGGCCATTTCCTCTTGCTTCCATGGCGGGCAGTGAGGAGAGAAGTAAACAGATTCATATTTTATAATGACAATGTTGGCAGCAGGGTGAAGGATATTGCAGGGAGGCAAGTTCATAGTAGTGAAACTATTAGAGAGTTCTTGAATTAGTCCATCTAATGCTGATAATCGTTGAACTAACAGTGGCAGAGAAGTAAGAAAAATGGGGATAAATTCAAGAGATAATCACAAAATAAAATTGGATTTGGATAGCGGTTAGTATGGAGGATGGATTCAAACTTAAGACCCAGGTGTCCAGATTAAGTGATTGAATGCGTCATTACCTGGGACAGAGAATAGAGGAAAGAAGTAGGATGGGGAGCGCAGGAGCTGAATTCTGAACATGTGAAAGGTAGGGAACCTATGGGCCACAGAAGATAGTACCCAATGGGAGAAGGGACTGACTCTGTTTTTACTCCATTTTACCATTATTTCCCCAGAAACTAGCACAGTATTTAGCACTCAGTAGTAGTTGCTCAGTAAATACCTGAAGGAATGGTTGAACATTTATTCTATATAGAATCATCAAAATTTTAGGAAAGCATAGTTTTGCTGGCAGCAGGGCATATTCATGTAGGTGGTAAGCCCAACAAATGTGAAAGGGAATTTCGGATGCTTCAAAGCCTTATTTTTACATTTAGTTTGAACTCTGACTTTATTTTGTAGATTCTTGATTTGTTCTAAATTTCATGGGTCATATAGAAGCACTATATTTTTTCCCGAGTCCACTAATGCACATGCCTTTGGATTTAAAGAAATCTCCTAGTACTCCCCATCTCAGTCACCTAGAAGACCCGTGAACCATAGTCATTTCATTTCTTGTTGACCTTCCATGCTGCTGTCAAAGTCTATGTCAGGCTCCAAAAAAAGAAACAACTGGCAAATTTAAGTTATGGCTTCGGAATTAACAATACTTGGTGAATATAGGCTATTATCTGAACAGTTGATTAGACCCAAAATGTATATAAAATCAGAAACCCTAGGAAAAGAAAATTTAAGCAAAATAATTAGATTATGTATATTTTACAAGCAGCTGTTAACCAGTGCAAAACAAAAAGCAAAGTAACTACATATCCAGCCCCAAAACTGTGGCTTAACTTAACAGGCAGAACTGTGCTTCAGCCTGTTCTCAAAAACAGTCCCTAATTATGAACCCAATGCTGGGGACCCCCACCTTGTTCCCTTGAGTTTCTGTCTTGACTAAATGATCCATTCCCAAGCCTCTAGAAGGGTGGGTCCTGCCTTCTTCTGGCCATTACCTCTTGGAAGCTGCCAGTTACTAAAATCTCCAGACTAGAGGGTGGGAACTTGAAATCCACTGCTATCCTCACCCCACCAATTCCCCCATCCTGTTGGGCAAGTCAACCCAGAAGTTCAGAACCCTACAGATCACAGGATATGACCAGTCAGGCCATGAGGGATGACAAGCATACTGTGCTATCTCCCGTGTGAAAATTACAGGCCAATTAGCAGAACAGAGAGTGAACTGATTTGAACAAATACAAACATTAAGAAAATGTTCTCTGTACTCACTAGTATCTTTTCATTCCCTGACCAAATTAATTAAGCCAGAGAAAGTCAGTGTTGATATGATACCTCTCTATAAGTTAATCAAATGCATCTTTATGCATTTAAGAGATGTCTAATATAGGGCACCTGGGTGGCTCAGTCAGTTAAGCGTCTGATTTTGGCTCAGGTCATGATCCCGGGGTCCTGGGATCAAGTCCTGAGTCGGGCTCCCTGCTCAGCGGGGAGCCTGCTTCTCCCTCTCCCTCTGCCATTCCCCCTGCTTGTGCTCGCTCTCTCTCTGTCAAATAAGTAAATAAAATCTAAAAAAGATGTCTAATATAAGTAAGCAGTGCATATAAACATATCAATAGCAGAAATGAAACAGAGGCCTACTGGCATTCAAATGCTCAAAACTAAAGCAAAATCGGATGGAAATTCCCTTCTACAGCTAGGCCTTTGCCTATAAGAAGGACGAAGATGAAGAAACCAATTGGAAAAAAGAAAAACGAGGATATACAAGCTTTTTCTACAGGAAAACCCTGTCATGTCACCAAACTTAAGAAGAAAATGTTATATGGAACAATAACACCTCCTGAAAAAAGTTATCACTCCCATCAGACCTACTGAATGAGATTTGACTCAGTGGTAATTGGCATCATGCATCCTTTTCAATTGTTCCCAGGAAGCTAGAAGCCTGAGCCATAATCAATCTTTGTACTAAATTTTGCACACTGTCAAATATTTTAGAAAGGTTCTGCACCTTGACACAATGCATCTTACATTTAATTTTCATTTTGTTCTCAACCATAGAAAATCTGTGAATGTTCACTAGAGAAAGGTCTTGATTTGTAAATATTTCTACATTTGCAAAAGAAGGAAACTTAGAGTTTACCCTTCAGCTCCACTGTGGGGCAACTCCATGTACTACCTCACTTCTAATCCTTTGCTTTCCTTTCCTTCGAAGGTAACAGATAGTTAGACGTCCTGTGACAATCCACTCTCCTCATCTCCTCAGTTACACAGCAATTTGAAGAATACTGGATATGAATTCATTTAGATACATGATCTTAATTCACTAAAAATTAAATAACTTATCTCATACTGCACTTTTCAGTTTATCATAATTATTATCCAACTATAATGACACAAAAGCACAACTGGTAGACTCTGTAGCGTTCTCCATTACTACCTTATATTTCCCTAAGTCCCCGACTCAACAGATTTATCTCTTCTTACTACTCACCGGACTGGAAAATTAACTTCACTCCCTTTCTAGTAGTGTTTTTTTTCCCCATTGGTTTCTAGTATTGCCAAAATCCCAAAGAAATGCTTGCATGCCATAAAAGCTTTAGCAGATAATAACAGTAACAGTATTATATGTTTGTATAGCGCCTTCATTACAAAGCACTTTTACATCCATAATCTCATTTTAACTTGATTTCTCATAACACTGAAATATGAAGAGCAGGTATTTTTAGTCCTGAACTGAATAAAATTCAGGCTGACAACAGGTACATGATTTGTCTGGAATCATAAATGTCATCATATGAAGGACAGGTCTAGAACCCAGATCTTTAAATTCCATTCCCTACACAGTTCTCTCATGTTGGCACTTGGCCAAGAGCAATAGAGTAAATGATCTGAAAATGATTCCTCTAATAAAGAAGCAATGTGCAAAGATTAACTTGCTTCCCTTTGAGAACCTGGATTTCTCTATTATAGATGCAACATTGTGATTTATAAGAAATATATATGTATTTCATCATTCAGATGATCAAAAACCATTTCTCATATATTTTGGTCTTCATCCACAGTTCCTGGCTCACAGCTCCCAAAACCCTTGGAATCTCCTGAGAGATAAGAGCATTGGTAGCACCTGTTATCATAATATTTGGTCTCTTGCCCTCAGTTCCTGAAATCCCTTCAGAATTATAAAGATGAAATGGATATCTTGTTATTCATAACAAGCCTCTTTCCACAACAACAAGGTTTAATGAGGTGACTTTTGGAAAGCACCTAAGGGTGGCAGTGGTTGCCAGAGAACCAACCATGAACAGAGGACTGGAACTTTCAATCCCACCTCCTGATTTCTGGGGAGGGAAAGGGGCTAGAGGTTGGATCAATCACCAGTGGTCAATCATTTCATCATGCCTATGTATTGAAGCCTCCATAAAACCCCATAAGGATGGGGTTCAGAGAGCTTCCAGGTTGATGGACTTGAAGACTTCCAACTGCCACCATGAAGGGCCCCGAGTGTCACAAGAACAGAAGCTCCTTTGTCTGGGACATCGCCCTTCTTCATCTGACAGTTGATTGTACCCTTTAATATCCTTTGTAGTAAATCGGTAGTATAGTGAGTAAGCGGATTTTCTGAGTTCTGTGAGCTGTTCTAGCAAATTAATCAAACTCAGGGAGAGGTCATGGGAACCTCTGATCTGTAGCCATTCAGTCAGAAGCATAGGAAACAACTTGGACTTAGCAACTGGGGTCTGAAGTAGAGGGTGGTCTTGTGGGACTAAGACCTTTGTCTATGGAACGTGATGTTATCACTGGGTAGATAGTGTCAGAACTGAGTTGAATTGGAAGACACCCAGCTGGTGTCTGAGAATTGCTTGGTAATGTGGGAAGCCTCCACACACATGTTGAAACTGGGTCCAGGAACCCACTTAATAAAAATCAAAATAATGTAACTGGTCTTATTTCTCCTTTCATTAGGGACCACTAGGGACTCAAAGTCAAAGGGAAACTACAGTGCCATACTGGAAACTAGTTTCAAAGGGAAGCTACAGTACTGTATAGGATCTTAGAACCTGCGTATCTACACTTTATGTTTCTCTCTCAAGTATCTACAAAAGAAATTTCTCCACTTCTTCTAAGAATATTCATATAATGGAAGTGAAATACCTTTAAATGGTTTCAAGGTGACTGAGTGATAAGAATGAACAACTGCGGGGCGCCTGGGTGGCTCAGTTGGTTGGGCGACTGCCTTCGGCTCGGGTCATGATCCTGGAGTCCCTGGATTGAGTCCCGCATTGGGCTCCCTGCTCAGCGAGGAGTCTGCTTCTCCCTCTAACCCTCCCCCCGTCATGTACTCTCTCTCTCTCTCTCTCTCTCTCATTCTTGCTCTCTCAAATAAATAAATCTTTAAAAAAAAAAGAATGAACAACTAATCCACAAGAACCAATGTCTTTTTAAGAAAATAAAAACAAGCAAGAAAATAAACAATGGAAGCTTTGAAATCAGATAGGCCAGGTTTCAGGTCCCAGCCCTTCCAGTTGCCAGCTCTGGAACGTTGAGTAAGTTTATTAACTCTTCTGGGTCTGTTTCATCCATGAAATGAAGACCATAAGAACGTCCACACAGAGTTGCCGTAACGATAGCATGAGAAGAAACTGAGGCAGAGAGGATAGGCCAGCACATGTAGCACATTCGCCTAGAGCTGAAATACTAAAATTCCCAGCCTCTCTTGCACCTAGACATGCCCACGTGATTGAATCCTGACCACTGACACATCAGCAGGATATGTTCCATATTCCCTCTTCTCTTTCCTCCCTCTTCCTAGCAGGATCCTGCACCCAAACTGGAAGGTCCCTTGGCCATCAACTAAGTACATTCAAGTATCAAGATAGGAGCCTGGGAGCTTGATGGCACTGTATAGCCTTCATCTGACCCTCAACTACCAACCTGCTAATTCCTTATTTTGGGAGATAAATAAGCACCTATTCCACTAAGCTTCTATGCCAAGTTTCTACTATAAAGGAGGCAAACATAAGCCTGACAACATGAACCTAACACAGACTTGGCAAAAGATCTATGCCCACCAAACATTAGTCCCCTTAGTTTCCTTCTAGTCAAAAAGGTACGTGATTGGAAAAATTATCACAATAATATTGATAAGTAAAAACACAAGTTACCAAATGCTGTAGATTATATAGTATAATCCAAATTTCATTAGCAGGAAAAAAAAATTGCTGTGAGACTCAGGGATATCCAGGAGCTCAGATGATTCTATTAAGCACATGACTGTAAAGGAAAAAAAAAAATGTGTATTTTCATTTTAACAAAGCCATTTAGACAAAACTACTTCAGAATGTCCTGCTGGGTTTCCCACAGGCCAAGGGCAATGCAGGTCCAGGCCAAGTGGAACGCGTCAGAGAGCTTATGGCAACCAGAGGAGTTGGAAATGAGTGTGTCTGGGGTGCATTAATGATGCTTTGTGATTCTTTACAAATGGCCTTGGGTGGATATTCTGAGAAAAAAAATGGCTAGTCTGGCTTGTGATTTATATCACACGACTATTCAGCACAATATAAGAGAATAGTGAGCTGACCGTGTTTTTATTACACTAAAAGGAAATATTTTTCAGATTATAACTGCACACTTGTGGTTTCTAACATTCCTGCTGCTCCCTCGCTCATTTCCAAGGAAATTTATGCTTTTTCTGGGCATGAATATGTTTTAGGTCAAAAGAGTATTTATTTAAGTAATATCTACACACATGGGACCATGCATACTTAAAAGGGACAGTCTTTGGCAAAGCAGGAAGGAAGTGGGGACCCAGGGGATGGGAGTATTCTCAAAGTAGGAACACTTACCATCACAATGTCCCCTCCAGAAAAATGAAACAAGACAAAACCAGAGAGGGAGACAAACCATAAGAGATTCTTAATCTCAGGAAACAAACTGAGGGTTGCTGGGGTGGTGGAGGTGGGAGGGATGGGGTGGCTGGGTGATAGACATTGGGGAGGGTATGTGCTATGGTGAGCGCTGTGAATTGTGTTAGACTGTTGAATCACAGACCTGTACCCTTGAAACAAATAATACATTATATGTTAATTTAAAAAAAGACAAAAATAATATATATTATAAAAAAAACAATGTCCCCTCCAAACACACACACACACACACACACACACTGTATATTCTAGAAAAATCTATGTAAGAGTTAAAATTCAGCACTTTAAGGCTAATAATGTTCAACCAATACTTGACGAAAATATATTTATAGAGCCATTGGAAATAGCTGCATCAGAATGTCCTGCTTGGTCTCCAACTGCTCAAGCCAGGGCACTGCAGTGGATCACCCCAGGCAGGATAAAGACAGGGAGCCCTAGGTAAACACAAGCAGCTGGAAATGAATATCTCTATCAAGTGGGAAATCCTGCACTAGGCCCAACACTGAAATAATAATCTTGTTCCTCAAAAGCTCACAAGAGAGCTTTTGAGATCAGCAGATAAGGACTTTCAGAAAACTGTAACATGTGGATATGTAGTTATGTCGATAACTATATATGAGGTGGAACTGAATGAATTTGATAATAACACTATAGGAGGTTACAGAGGTCCAAATAAGAAACAATGAAAGAAAGAAAGAAAGAAAGAAAGAAAGAAAGAAAGAAAGAGAAAGAAAGGAAAGAAAGAAAGAAAAAAAGAAAGAAAGAAAGAATCGTAATTAAGGAGATTCACTCTGGCATCTCAAAGAACACTGGTGGGGCGCCTGAGTGTTTCAGTCAGTTAAGCCACTCAAGCCTTCAGCTCAGGTCATGATCCCAGAGTCCTGGGATCAAGTCCTGCATTGGGCTCTTTGCTCAGCAGGGAGCCCTTCTCTCCCTCCCTCTGCCTGCCACTCCCCCTGCTTATGCACTCTCTCTCTCTGTCAAATAAATAAATAAAATCTTTAATAAATAAATAAATAAAATGCACACTGGCTCTCCTTGGACCCTCCTTGGACCCTCCAGCCTTGATGCAGGGCCTTGCACAATACATGGAGGACCTTGTATTGCTTCTTGGCAACAACCCCAGGAGCAAGAAAAAAACAGTGGATAAAGGTAGGCAACAGAATAACGATAATGATGACAGCTAACATATATTGAGCATTTAGGAGGAAAGTGTAATAAAATTAAGATTAACAGTTTAAACTATATAATTTAAAATGTGATGTAGAATTATACATCTGAGTTACAGAATGAGTGATTTGGCATTATTTTGCTGAAATTCAGGGAGAGAAGGAATGCTTTGTTCAACCAACAACACTGAGCCTAGCCCACTTAGCTGCCTTTCTGCCTAACTAGCACACACAACTTTCTTCCCACAGGAATATGAATGAAGCATATCAATTAACCGGTAACTTAGCTTCCTGATAACAACGTAGGAATATTTCACTAAGTAATAATAATGAAGTGAGGGCACAGGGATATATCCTTTTTATTGCTGCAAACTGATTTTCCGGGATTTCTATAAATTAGTCATTTCAGAATCTCAGCAGAAAAATACACGCGTAACTTTAAAAAAAAACATCTATTCATTGAATTGGTTTAGCTCTTTGTCATGACTGTGCACGCACACAATGATGTAATGACTTCTGCTTCCTAAGAAAAAACATTTTTCCTTATTATTCAGGGATGGTTCCTTGGTCTTGCAACCAGCACAAAGAAGCACAGAATTCATGTGCACACGCTTTAAAAAGGAAATGTTTCCTGCTATCTTACTGCTGCACCTGACAGATAAGATAGGAGGCTAGTTTGTATTTCTTTAATATTTTTTTCTTCAAATCTATTTGCTAGCACAAAGTTAGAAGTCAGTTGGGATGACTGAAAGCCCTTGTGTATAAAAAGACTATTTTGGATTTCTTTAAAAATTTTTCTATTGATGAGCTTTAAAGAAGATTGCTTCCTTATCTCTTCTTCACTTCATAGCAAGTTGATATCAGGTTTTGTACACAAAGGGTACCACGGATTGGCCTGTTCACCCTCTATTCCATCTTTTTCCTAGCTTCCTGCTGAAGCTTGATTGTCTTATTTTATTTTATTTTTTTAAAGATTTTATTTATTTATTTGAGAGAGAGAATAAGAGAGAGAGAGCATGAGAGGGGGGAGGGTCAGAGGGAGAAGCAGACTCCCTGCCGAGCAGGGAGCCCGATGCGGGACTCGATCCTGGGACTCCAGGATCATGACCTGAGCCTTAAGTCGCTTAACCAACTGAGCCACCCAGGCGCCCAGTAGCTCATGTTATTTTTATTTTTATTTTTTTAAGATTTTATTTATTTATTTATTTGAGAGAGAGAGAATGAGAGACAGAGAGCATGAGAGGGAGGAGGGTCAGAGGGAGAAGCAGACTCCCCGCCGAGCAGGGAGCCCGATGCGGGACTCGATCCCGGGACTCCAGGATCATGACCTGAGCCGGAGGCAGTCGCTTAACCAACACAGCCACCAGGCGCCCTGAAGCTTGATTGTTTTAAAAACTGCCTCTCCTGGATTTCTCTGCAACTAATGTTCCAGATGCAAATTAATCTTCCCCATTAGATGCACTTGAGGGAGATTTGGAAGAAGATGAAGAGGAACCCATCTTCCTGACCCTGTTTCTGTCACCGACTGCTGTGACCATTGTTAACGGCAATGGCAGCCGCGGCTTTCTGATCTCTTAACCACACTTATGGCAGTAAATTCTTGAACTAAGTAATTCCAGGAGCCACCTCTTGACTACCACTTCTCCATTCTTTCTAATGCTTTTTAAAGCACCTAATTCCCAATAAGAAATATTTTTCTGCTAAAAAATACCTAGGAAGATTCCTGTTCCCTGCCTTAAACCCTGACTAATGCAATCATATCCTTCATTCTTCAATCTGAAGATGCGATATATGAACCAGGACATTGACATCATGCTTTGTGTGCTTTCAAAGTACATGGACATGCATTATCCACATTGATCCTGACCACAACTCGGTGAGGTGGGAGGACAGGTACTGCTCTCTCCACTGTACAGATGAGAAAGCTGAGTCTCAGAAGAGTTAGGTGACTTAGCAGGGCATTTGGTTAGTAAGAAATGGAGAAGAAATTCAATCTCACATTTTATAATTCTTAGTCATTTCCTCTGACACTGAGAAGCCTCCCAAGGGCAAATGGAGAAGAGAGAGAAAACACATGGATGATGGCCATGAATTCAGCCTTCTATTTTCCTACTTTAAAATAAAAATTTTTAAAAAAACATCATTACACACTAAGACCATTAAGTTCAACTAACACATCTAGAGATGAACTAGCAGAGATAAGCTATTTCATAGAAAATGTGTCTTTGGATTTGGCAGGGCCTGTGTCTCAGCTTCATCGGCTCCCTCCTTTGAAGACTCATCGCTATTAATACAGATACATGAAAGGTCCAGCTCTGTTTGCGAACTCTAACTGTGAATTCCCTTTCTGCCTAATCATCTGGCCAAACCAGGAGTGGCTTGAAGACTTGGTGAGGCCAAGCTTCATTTCTCCATTTCTCCCTAATGGCACCTAAGAACCATCCCCCTCTGCAGCTAGGGCTCCCTAGAAATAACAATTTCTCTACTTTTCCCTTTCACTGCATATATTTTAGTAAAACATTTGATTTCATTGCTCCGGAAACCAAGAAGAAAAACCTTAAGTAAACAAGGCTTGATTTAGACCACTTCAAAAGCAGTGGAATCCTTTCCCTCCCTATCCACCACTCCTCCACTTCAGAACAGTGTCTAACCACAGGGTTAAGATCCAAGAGCTCTAAGAAGCAAACTTTTGACCATATGGTCCCCAGTCCCCGAGAGCAACACCAGTCCTAAGAAAATATTCCAGTATTGCAAATCTTCAAGATCATTCCACAGCCAACCTCGAAACACGAGAATTCCACAATTCCTGATCTTGCTTCCTTCTCTGCTCGCTCCCTTCAGTCTCATATGAGAAGGGCTCATATGAGCCCTGATATTCTCAAATCAGAAGGGCTAGGAAAACTATTACTTCTCCCCCTGCATGGAAACACTATGTGATTTCTTCACCAAAAAAGGTGACAGCTATAAAGAAAAACATTTATAATGAAGAAAAGAAGAGAGGAGATGAAAAGAAGGAGATCTGATTAATTAGGCAAACTCAATTATCTTTTCCCTATGATATCAAGATACACAGGAAACTAAATTGAAAGGCAACAACAAACTATACTAACCTGGGGGAAGAGAGAATAAGTTGAATTGTCAATGGTGAATGAGTATAAAAACTCCCCATCATACCACATGCTCTTCCCCATGGGGGAATTCATTTTAGTCATAGCAAAGAGATGGGCGGGGTCACAGCAGTCTTCCATCTGTTTCCTAGGAGAGAAAATAGAGAGAGAAAAGAACAGCAGGTTAAGCGAGCAGCAGACTCATTCACTTGCCATTCCCACCGAGATGTGCAGGCTTACCTCAGTGCCAGCTCACAAAAGCATCTGTGTCTCCAGGGTGATTAGACTACTATTAATTCACCCTTCCAGCCATCAAAATGCATGACTGGAATATTTTTTAATAAAAAAAGTTAAAAAAAAAAAAAACATTAGCTCTCAGATGCAGCTAAAATATGTTTGAAGGCAAACAAGATCATTATAATTGCAGATTTGTTGATTGACTTAAACAACCTGGTCCAGAAGAGATTTGGAGGGTCTTCTAGAGACTGCTGAGCTATGCGGCTGCAGCAGAAGTGTATCTTCATGGTAATTTAACAATCAGGGGGATAATTTCACTGACAAGCCACTTTACATGAGCTGTATGAAGTAGCGGATGCACAGAGTGGCCCAAAAGAAGGCACAATCCCCAAAACTGGGGACAAAATTAAAGAACGACGCCTGGGGGAAATCCTTTTAAATAGAAACAGAATGAGATGAGTGATTTGATTTCAAACACTAGTGAAGCCATCTGCGTTCTAACTGGTAAATCTCATGGGCCTTTTTGGTTCTTGTTTGGTCTGACCTCTTAGCAGTACTGGGCACAGTTTAGCACCATGACCTTTGAGAAGGGATCCCCACTCCTTTAGCATCCGAAATACCAGGGTCTCCTGGGTCACCTCACTCCTCTGGGCTAGTTCACAGGCTGCTCTTCTGCTTGCCCCTCCAATGGAAGCCCTGTTACTAGTCTACAAGCCAATATTTACATTCTTCTCGATTTAAAAACCTGTCAGAAAAAAAATAAAATAAAATAAATAAAAACCTGTCAGAAACCAACTCTGTTTATTCCCTGAGCTCTCAGGAGTAAAGTAGCTTATTCCTCAGCTCTACCTTTAGAAGGACCAATAAAACAAACTGCTAACATAAATCACTTCTGAGTGGTGCCCCCACAGACCTGCTTGCTCAGACATCTTTGGCCACCATGGTGTAGAAGCTTAAAGCTGAAAGGCAGAGGTAATGTGGAGTACTTGGGTTCAAATCCTGGCTCTGCCACCTACTAACTCCATAACTGGGGAACATCTCAGCTTCACAACTGGCCTGACATTATTTTTGAGAATTCACTAAAAATGTCCAGGTGGCACACACTGTACAATTTCAATACATGTCATTATTACATAGCCCCAACTTCGCTGCCGAAATGAATACACTGAGTCAGTGTCCGGGGCCTGCCTCCTCAGGCAGGGGCCCTGATACTCTCCTCACTACATGGGGCTTTTCCCAACGTGCTTTGGTTCGCTTCCTCTTTACAAGGGTTTCCACAGAAAGGACAGGGGAGGGGCGCCTGGGTGGCTCAGTCGTTAAGCGTCTGCCTTCGGCTCAGGTCATGATCCCGAGGTCCTGGGATCGAGCCCCGCATCGGGTTCCCTGCTCCGCGGGAAGCCTGCTTCTCCCCTCCCACTCCCCCTGCTTGTGTTCCCTCTTTCACTGTGTCTCCCTCTCTCTCTGTCAAATAAATAAATAAAATCTTAAAAAAAAAAAAGAAAGAAAGAAAGGATAGGGGAGAGGGGCTCAGGAAGAAAGCCTTCATCTTATCAAAGTTGCTAGAATTTGTGGGTCACCTGGGTTGTTCAGTTGGTTAAGCATCCGACTCTTGATCTCAACTCAGGTCTTGATCTCAGGGTCGTGAGTTCAAGCCCTGTGTTGGGCTCTATGCTGGGCATGGAAGCCTACTTAAAAAAAAAATTGCTAGAATTTTCATCACTTCTTGCTCTGACATCATCTTTCCATTTCTCACCAGCTGTGCCTCTTTCCTCTCCTCCTTCATCTTCATTGATTCTTCTCAGTGTTTCATCACCCAAAAGGTGACCTGAAATGGAGGCAGTCAAGTTAGAGTGACTTGCCTGCATTTTGTCAAAAGAGTATCCTAGACACTATATTCCATCAATATAAAATTAGACATGGCTTAAGACTATCTTTGGAGGGTGCCTGGGTGGCTCAGTCCATTAAGCATCTGCCTTCAGCTCAGGTCATGATCCTGGAGTCCAGGGATGAAGCCCCACATCAGGCTACCTGCTCAGCAAGGAGTCTGCTTCTCCCTCTTCCCTTCCCCCTGCTCATGCCCTCTCTCTCTCAAATAAATAAATAAAATCTATTTTTAAAAAAAGACTATCTTAGAAAAAGATACCAGGAAGGGAAGAATGAAGGGGGGGAAATCGGAGGGGGAGACAAACCATGAGAGACTATGGACTCTGAGAAACAAACTGACGGTTCTAGAGGGGAGGGGGCGGGGGGATGGGTTAGCCTGGTGATGGGTATTAAAGAGGGCACGTACTGAATGGAGCACTGGGTGTTACATGCAAACAATGAATCATGGAACACTACATCAAAAACTAATGATGTAATGTATAGTGATTAACATAATAATAAAAAAAGATTAAAAAAATAAATTAAAAAAGACAATCTTTGGAAATAAGGAGAATTACCAGAGACATGACTCTAAACTAAATCTTTGAGCCACTCTTACAGGTCTGGTGATATTTTACCACTTTCAGTTTTTACAATAACCCTGAGATAATTAAAAAACTATTATTACTCCCAATTCATATCTGAGGAAATGGAATTAGGGCCATTACAGAACTTACTCAGGTCACACCAGTACGAATTAGGCTTTTTCCTCTGCATGTTGCCTGTTCAGAACCTTTTTGATTCACCTTTACCATTCTCTGCCCTGAAGGAATGCTTTCTAAACAATGGCCAAGCACTTGCAATGTACCCAGTGCCTTTACAGATATTTTTCCACTTCATCCTCACAGTGAATGACCTTGGAGCTAAATAGCTTTAAGATTCTTTTTTCAGGAACTTATCATGGGTCACATAACTAGTGAAGTGGTGGGGCATGGCTTTGCTCCCAGTTCTGTTGTTTTGGTTTGGTTTTTTTTTAACCTCATGTCTGGTACTTCCAACCAGACCATAGCTCTCACCTCCAAACCAAGCTAAACTTACCATTCAGTACAAAGTGCTACAAAGAGGAAAAATTGGCCACAGCCATATAATAACACCTCATTTTGTCTAGAGTCTGGCAGCTTATATATCCCTTTCACGTTGGTTTCCTATTTTCATCCTCAAAAAACTAAGAGATAATTACACTATCATAAACTTGTAATGAAACTGAAGCTCAGGCCAAGAGACTTGTTCAAGTTCATTAGGTTAATAAGTGTTTGCTTAATTATTAATAAAATGTGTGTTAGATGGACTCAAATTTACATCTCTTCCTACAGCATCGCTATGGTCAGAGCAATCAGTGGGAAAACCAAATACTCAACAGGAAATGAAAGTGTCACATGTGTACAATTATTTTTAAAAATCCAAGAACTATAGCAAATTTGTAATAATCATATCACCATTTGCAACATGGGAGTGCTTCTCCTATCTTAACTCTCAAACCTTTCCCTCCATCCAGCATGCCTTATCGTCCCTTGCCATGGCCCTCTCTGGAAGGTGCCCAAAAGGGATCACAGTGTGAAAGCGTGTGCACTCCCCAGGCCTGGGAGGGTACCACTAGCTCACCAGCAGCATTGGCCACGACAGCAATCACAGCAACAACCGTGGTAGGAAGAGTACCACCAGCAGTAGTAAGAGTAGCCACAGTAGAAGCAGTAGTCATGGTTTTTATGCAGTCCTCGCCTCACACTGTGCTAGGTGCTTGGGATATAAAAATTGAATTAAAAACCAGACCTGTCTTCGGAAAACATGCTCAAGAGGTGGGCAACCAACAAGCATGTCACTACTTATGAAGGCAGGAGGATGTGACCAGCACCACTGCAGATAATGCACAGACAGCTGTGGTTGCTCAGAAAGAAGAGGGCATGAAGTCACACTCGGGGCTCCAGGAAGGATTTCCTGCTCTGAGTTTTGTAGCCTGGGAGGAGCAGGCAGGAAGAAGGAGAAAGCAAGTCATCTGAGGTAGGGAAGCTGTTACAGAGGTATGAGACAGCAAGACACATTCCTTCATCAGAGTACACAACACAAATACTAAGAAACTGTTGACAGTTGAATACTGGATTTTACCTCCATCCAACCCGCCGGTGATCCTGGAGAGAAGACATACACCAGCTCTTAGCATGTTTAGTCAGTTTGGTCCCCATCCCCTTTCTCATGCTTTGCACTGATGCTACTCATTATTTGCTTCTGTTTTGCAGCAGACAATAAAATCACAGGGTCAAAAAAAGCAAAAATAAATCTTTTTTTTTTAAAGATTTTTATTTATTTGACACAGAGAGAGACAGCGAGAGAGGGAACACAAGCAGGGGGAGTGGGAAAGGGAGAAGCAGGCTTCCCACAGAGCTGGGAGCCTGATGCAGGGCTCGATCCCAGGACCCTGGGATCATGACCTGAGCCAAAGGCAGTCGCTTAACCAACTGAGCCACCCAGGTGCCCCAGTAAATCCATTTTTATGTTCAGGTTTAAATTTGCAGATTATTAAGTTTCGGATGAGTGTAAGTTGAGTAGCGGAGCCAAAATTTAAATACTTTTTATTATTCGAATTCAAGCTTCAGCAGAGTTCATATCAAATGATGCCATAGTTGCATGGAGAAGGTAAATATGAAGCCTGGGAACCACTTGCTAAAAACTCACTCAGGTTCTCATCCCCTTCTAATGAAAGCCCTGCGTATCAACTAAGCCAAAAGAACCACCTTCACTGATTGTGTCCACCGGCAAGGAAGACTAAGGTACTGGGGAAACTAAACAGGCAAATAAGGGTGGAAACCCACTCACTCAGTTAATAATGCCCAGTATCAAAATGAACCTTGCTGAGACTCTCTCAGATGCCATGTTCAACACTTTAGTCACCAGAGATGAAGAAGGCTGGGAAGCTGTCAGTCCAATGGCTCTCCCTACTGGGCCCCTTCCGAGGAATGACTAAATTTGAGAAAGTAGGGGTGAAAGGGAGCTCTACTGCTGTTTCATGTTTGGCCAAAAGCTGCTATTGTACTTCAGCTTCATACCCAGCTACTGGAAGGCTGAACAGTCAAGTAGCCAAACATCCAATTCAATGCCATTTCTGCGTCCCTGAATGTGCGTGTGACAACTGTTTGTGTAAAAATTTATATCACCATAATATCTAAACAGGGTACTGATGTGAGCAATACACACAGGAAGTGTTGTCGGAGTTTACAGTTTACAACTAAATATGCAACTTAAAAATCTGGTAAGCAAAATGTACAGCACAGAGAAGAGAATCAATGGAATGGTAACAGCATTGTATGGTGACATGGACAGCTGACACTTGTGATGGGCACAGCATAACATCTAGAGTTGTTGAATCACTACGTTGTACACCTGAAAGTAATCTAATGTAACACTGTATGTCAACCACACTCAAATAAAAAAGTAAAAACAAAATAAAATTCTGATGAGCAATTTAGAAGTAACCAGAGTGAAAATCTCTTTAACTCTTTTATATACTGAAATTCTGCCAGTCAGAGGAAGTTTAAATGTACCTCTGTAAGAAGAAAGTGCTGATAATAAATTTATTGTGAAATTTATTAATTTTATGTACTTTTGAATTATGAAGCATTACTGACTGCATAGGAGAACAAATTGTCAGTGAAAGCATATGTTGAGAGAAAAGTGTGTTTGGAAGATAACTTTAGGAAAAATACTATAGCATTTTTCTGCCAACAAATATTGATGAAGTTTTAAATAATAATGTGAGGCAGAATAACAGGGTTGAGATTACATGATAATTCAAATCTTTGTAGAATTAGTTGATGGGCTAGCATTCAAAATATTAACAAGCTAAACTTTAGGAGCTACATGTAATTTTCAGTTACTTAATTCCATTTAGACAATGAATTGTTCAAGGAAAAAAGTCCTAGTTGGAAACTTTGTATCTTATCATGAGGAATTAAATGCCAAATTTGCCCCTAAAAAATTCCATGAGAAAGAAAAACTCCCAAAACTGACATCATGAGAAATCATCATGACCCAGTCATAATAGAGAATTCTTTACGTCCCCCTTACCTGCTTTATTCTTCTCTACAGCACTTAACGCTATTTATATGCTGTATGTTTAAAGTTTTGCTTATTGTCTGTCTCCCCAAGTCCCAGAATGTAAACTCCATGAGGAGAGAGACTTTTGTCTTCGAGTCACTGTTGTATCCCCATCTCCTGAAACAATGCCTGATACACTGAACAGGTGCTTAATAAATGTTGATTGAATGAATAAATAACAAGTGGGAAGAAAAGAAGAAAATATTAGAGAAACAAGAGAATCTCAAGGCGCATTTTGTTCTCACTAACCAAAACTCAAAGTGAAGTCAATTCCTTACGGTTTTAGTCTATGGAGACCAAAAAAACAAAAGCTTGTCAAAATAACTGCTGTAGACTGGTAAACATTGCTCAGTAATAACAGGCCAAAGATTTCTGAGATTTGCTGAGTGGTGAATCCCAAGTTCCTTATCCTGTGCACTAAAGGTTAGTCTGATTGCAGTAAGCGTCCCTTTAGGATCACTGACCCACAGCACGGGAACCACAGGAGTGGCCCACCAGTTGATGGTGCTGATAAAGTCTGTTTCCTTCATTGTAGCGTCAAACTTTCAAGATTTGACTTTTAAAATATTTGATGAGGGGGCGCCTGGGTGGCTCAGTTGGTTAAGCGACTGCCTTCGGCTCAGGTCATGATCCTGGCGTCCCGGGATCGAGTCCCGCATCGGGCTCCCTGCTCAGCGGGGAGTCTGCTTCTCCCTCTGACCCTCCCCCCTCTCATGCTCTCTCTATCTCATTCTCTCTCTCAAATAAATAAATAAAATCTTTAAAAAAAAATATTTGATAAGGTTTCAGGTTTAATCTTGTCTTCAAAAAGTTCTTTCTATTCTAGTGATATCTGACCTCAGTCAATTATTGATTTTAACGCCTGGCTTTTGGCCAAAAATGTATCTAATGTATTTCCTCCAGATAGCTAAATCAATAGTCCTTATTGTAAACTCTCCTGAATCGAGTTCCTAAAATTCCTTTTAGACTATTATATGTTAACTCTTTGAGTTAGTGTCTCAGAGCCTCAGATTCATGGTTGAAAATGTGCCCAAGGTCCACATCAGAGGATGGCTTTGGCAGTGAGATTTTATATATATATATATATATATATATATGTATGTATGTATATATATATATAGAGAGAGAGAGAGAGCACGCACCCACAAGGGCACTTAGCACATATCATGGTTTCAATAAGTATTCATTTCACTCTCCCTCATAGTTAGGAACCATAATACTCAGCTTGCCTCACACAATCCTAGGTTATAATTATTAATAATCACCTCCCTTCCATTCCTAAACATGTCCCTATTTGGATAAACTATATGTTCACTCTATTAAAACTAGAAGCTAAACAGTTAGCATCAAATAAAAGAGGGCTTTTCTTTAAGTGAAGAATCTGGTGGCCTACAGAGAAATCAGAGATATTTCTTATTCCAGGTAAGTAAATGGCAGATTTCACCAAGATTATGGGAGGTAGGGTTTGAGCCAACATCATTATTTTTTCCTCCTAACTTAAAGGAATCTTTGTCTTAAATGGTCAGTTTTGAAGCAAGCTTGAAAGTCAGGAGTCACCATGACTGAGCGTCCAGGATATAGAACAAGAACCTGTAGCAGTTGCTCCAAATGAGCAGCAGAGCCCTACCCACGGCAGGAGAGTGAAAGCAAGTGGTGACAGGCCCCTCTCTGAGACAAAGGCAATACCTTCTGTTCACAGTATGGACCCCTATAATAGCTTACATCTTTGACCCAAGAGACTCAAAATACACACTCAATACAGGGTAGAGATTTGTATTCATCTTATCTTTCTGTAAAATTGTCTTGAATGGTGTGGAGGAGAAATACTTTCATTAGATTATTGCTTAAAATAATGTTTTCTACAGATATAATAAAAAGTCTCTTCAAAGATTAATCTTCTAGACAATTTGCCAGGATGACAAAAACAGAAAAACAGCTCTTGTATACTACTGAAGACAGCAAATAATCTTTTATTTAGCAGCATTTTATTCTTCACATTTGAAATGACTGCATAAGAAAGGAAAAGTGTTCCAAAGAAAGGTAGATTACTGCCATGTGTAATTTGCATTTCTCTAATAAAACAGGAACAGCAGACTTAAAGGAGGAACTTTTGGAACATAAATATTTCAAGGATGATCCAGTTTTCCCTAATACATGTTTGTTTTGTAATGTACTTAACATCTACACATCATTATTTGAATTAAAACACATAAATTTTTTTCCAGGAAGGATTTCAATGAATGCTTTTCTTCAGTCTTCCTACTTATGCCTTTATCTATATAGCTAGAATGATTCTAATATTAATCTTTGAGAATCGTCTGTTTGCTGTTTTGGTAACAGGAAGCAACTGGGCTCCTTTGGACAGCAGTCATTATTCGATTCACTCAACAAATATTTACTGAACACTTTCAACGTGCCCAGTGTTATTCTAGGCAGTAGGGACAGATTGGGGAAGGGGGACAGGGAATACCTTGCCCTCTTAAATTCTAATGGAGAAGCTAGATAAACAAGATAAAAGATGTGGTTTGGGGCCAGGGGATGCAGTTTTCAACAGGGGGCTAAGTAAGTCCTCACTGTCAGTGGATAACTGAGTAAAGAAGAGAAGGAGGTGAGGATGTGGTTATTTGGGAGAAGAGCGCTCAGGTAGAGTCAACAGCAAGTGCAAAAAGGCCTTCAAGCAGGAGTCTACCCGGTATGTTCAAAAACATGGAGGAAACCAGTGAAGCTCTAATAAAGAGAGCATGCGGTGAGCACGTCAGGGGGAGAGGATCATGTAGGGTGGTGTATGTGTGGCTTTTACCTGCACCACTAACCTTCTTGTGGCATCAAGCACAGATCCTCCAGAATAAATCCAATCCCAAAATCATACAAAGACATTTGGATTTTACTGAAATTGTAATGGAGGGGGCAGGGTCACCACACCACGAACTTCATAAATCTTCCAGTGGATGCCTGTCTCTCCCCAGACACAATCCTATCCTTCCCTCTCACCCCAACCCAGCCATCCTCTCTCCATCACCTCTCTCTTATCCAGAGCAATTTCACCCTTCAGCTCTCCAATTTTCATTCTCCTTTAATCACTTACCATTATACTTACAAATGAGAAAAACATTATATGTACTGTTTTGGGGTTTTTTTCCCCTTTTGAAAAATGTAGGGATTTGAAAGACAAAGAAAATTTTCCTATTATATATGTTTAATCTTTATAAATAAAATTATTTCTCTCTTAGTCTATTAGCAGGATCATGGCAAAATAGCTAAATGGATATGCACCAAATTTGGACAGTATGTTTTCAGTGGCCTGAAATCTAAAAGGAGGAGTGCAGTGAATTCCCTTCGGCAGGTTTGGGTAGAAGCATAGGAAAGGGCAGGTGTGTCCACTCCAGATGGCAGCTGAGCAGTTGTCCAGGAGAACATGGCATTCTGAAAATAAGATTCAGATCACAGCCACCAGTCCACACATAAACCCCCATACTCCACTGAGTTTTAAACTTGCCTAAATGGCAAATACTCCAAATTACAAATTACACTATTTATAATTGGGTTATTTCTCCAATGTACAGGTTTACACAGCAGGATGGAATGCAGGAGGGATTTCTTTATGTAATCATGGTCAATGGTGCTCCTCAATTGTACTAGGAAGCCAGCCATTATGTATTAAATATAAGAATTCTATTCAGAAACATCTTTTCTTTTTCTAATGACACCTAAGTCTGAGATTATTTCTGTGAAAGATGAACAACGTTATTGGAAGGCAAAGCAAACAAAAAGGAGGAGACAACCGCATTACGGGTTTTCCAAAACACAGATTTTTCTAAACTCGGGAACTGAATCAACAAACATTAAGATAACCAGGGGAGCAGTAAATTCTAGGGGGTGAAGTTCAGGAGTCAAGTTCCCTGAATTCACCTCAGCTCTACTGCCTATTAGATGCAGGACTGGAGCATTTGTCCTGAAATTTTTCCCGACCCTAATTGTCTCTTTTATGATTTAAGGCACACACTTCTGTTATTTCTGTGAGTAACTGTTCCAGTATTTGAACAGATTCAAATTTATTTTCTGAGAAAAATTTTGGCTTTGTGCTATGACCCATTTCCACAGGATGGAAGTCTGTATAACAACACAACACAGCCAGGAATTCTCAATTTTCTTAACAGAATATTAACGGTACCACCTGCTTCTCTAAAACATACGGGTCTCTCTTTACTCAGCACAACATCAGCATTTCAGGTGGTCAACAACCTTTGACTGTCACCTAGTTCCCATTAAATGTGTGGTTAAAGGAACAGGAATTTGGGAGTGATGAAAGGATGTGTTTGTTAACTCATTTGCTACTCGGAGCTAGAGTCTTTATATGAAGTCAAGTGATGAGCAAGTCAGCTGTTCACATTACATAAAGCAACTATTTTCAGGGCGCCTGAGTGGCTCAGTTGGTTAAGCAACTGCCTTCGGCTCAGGTCATGATCCCAGGGTCCTGGGATAGAGCCCCGCATCGGGCTCCCTGCTCGGCGGGAAGCCTGCTTCTCCCTCTGCCACTCCCCCTGCTTGTGCTCTCTCTCTCTGTGTCAAATAAATAAATAAAATCTTTAAAAAAAAATAAAGCAACTATTTTCAAATATCCACCCTATAAACTTTCATAGATGGGGACAGAGATATTTTCCAGGTCAAACGTGTCAACTTAGCTTACCACCAACATATTGTGAGAAGAATCAGGCAGGCATTTTCATCGCATCCACCCATTATCCCTCACCTTGTTGCTATGTTCACTACACTTGTACTTAGTTTTGAATTGTTTTGTGAATATCATTGACCCCCATCATGACAGAAAAGTACAGAGGTATTGAGAGAGCTGATGGCAACAGTTCAGAAGAAGCGTAGGCTTGGAAATGGAAACAAGAGTAGAGATGATTTTTTTAAACTGAAAGCAATTGAGAAAATAAAGGATATTACAAATATAGATGAAATGAGTCATTTGACAAAGAGCGAATAAAGAAACAATTTGCAAAAGAGAAAGAAAATAATAGATGAAATGGAAATTTTTTTTTAGTTTGTGGATAAAGGATAAGCAGAGGCTGAAAATTAGAGACCAGATAAACATACTATGATGTATTCAGGGCTTAGGGGTTAACAAGTTTGCATACAACTGGAGGAGTCAGAAATGATTGCGTTTATTGCTGAAGAAAAAGCACAGATGCCAAATGTCTATTAACCCAATGACAGTTTAGGGTAATGGTAGGGCATTCTGAAAAAAATTGAAAGCAATGGTTCAACTATTGCTGATGAAAATGTGCAGCAAGCCAGGGATGCCTGCCTATGTTCAAGACCACTCTGAACCTGCCCATTTACAGGGTACAGGGGCAAGTGTTGAGGGATGACCTGCTAAGGAATCCTTCACATGAGATCATGAAGGAAATGGTTTAGTTGCCTCAAAATCCTTCAATGAATACAACACCTAACCATTTGGAGAAAATGTACCAAATTGGCTATAAAACAAAAAGTAGAAGGACAAACCCACACTCCATTGGGTAGAAATGTATTGGGTAACAAAAGGTTAAAAATTGGTAATTTTGGCCTTAAAAAACTCTTTTGGAACTGTAACCTATGTAAAAATTGAGAAGTCTGGGGTGCCTGGGTGGCTCAGTGGTTAAGCGTCTGCCTTTGGCTCAGGTCACGATCCCACGGTCCTGGGATCCAGCCCCACATTGGGCTCCCTGCTCAGCGGGAAGCCTGCTTCTCCCTCTCCCACTCCCTTTGCTTTTGTTCCCTCTCTTGCTGTGTCTCTCTCTGTCAAATAAATAAATAAAATCTTTTTAAAAATATTTGAGAAGTCTCCGAATTAACTAATCAACCTGTCTAAATGCCTTCACCAAGCCATATAAAGTTACGCTTTTTTTGAGGGTCAGTGTAACAAAGAGCTACATTAAGAATAGCATTTAATTTTCCATAAAACTGAAGTTGAAGATAATGTCTATTAAGTTTCTGTGGTCTTGTTTATCTACATAACTTCTTCTTTGACTTTAGTGTCAGGAGGATTTCTTTCTAATCACATAAAAATGTATGCTTTCATTTATCAAACAATGAGAGTTATTTTGATGCTTTAAGTGGTCCTTTGGTCTGAGTCATCACAAAGTTCAGAAGTAAATACAGTATAGTTATAAAACAATCTCAGCCTCACCTCCATGGACTGCCAACACTCTCCTCTTTATTAGTGGTTGCTTTTAAAATGTTAATGTACCATTTTTTAAATTTTAGAAATTTATAACTTTAAACTGTTAATTTTTGAAATTTTCAAAAATAAAATTAGAAAAATAGGCAAAAATAATTTATCACAGATAATCCCTCCTGACAGAGATAACCACTGTTAATGGACTGTTTTGTGTGCATTTTTCCTATGAATTAATTCAACTATTCCCTTAGTAAATATTCAACAAATATTTATTGAGTACCTAGTATGTGTCAGATACAATTCCAGAGACACAAGATACTAAACAAGATACAGCACTAAGCAAGATGAGATCAGTGCCTGCCCTCTTGAAATGGGAATTTAATCTGCTTACAGTTTACTGATGCTACAAACAACTCTGTGGTAAACATTCTCATGCTTAGATTTGTGAACACACCCACAATTATTTTCCTGGGATAAATTTTTAAAAGTATTTGCTGAGTTAAAGGGTATATACTAATAGGGTCCCCTTGCCTCAAAGAAGATATTATATCATCTGTTAAAAAATTTTTATTTTTAGCAAAGCAAAATATGTACAGAGTTTAAAGTACCCCAAGGCGGGGCACCTGGGTGGCTCAGTCGTTAAGCGGCTGCCTTCGGCTCAGGTCATGATTCCAGGTCCTGGGATCGAGCCCCGCATCGGGCTCCCTGCTCGGCGGGAAGCCTGCTTCTCTCTCTCCCACTCCCACTGCTTGTATTCCCGCTCTCACTGTGTCTCTCTCTGTCAAATGAATAAATAAAATCTTTAAAAAATAAAAATAAAAAAATAAAGTACCCCAAGGCAACAAAATAAGATTCTTTCATATTCCCCACCCCCACATCTAGATCAAAAAGGCAACAGTTTTCATATTTTGATTATCATTCAAATACTGTGTTTTTATTTTCCAAATTTTTGTACTACTGACTTACTACTATGGAAGATGAAGATAGCACTTTCTAATCCTACCCCAAACAGACACACACAGACTTTCTTCACCCCACATTCCCTACAGAATTACATAAAAATGTCTAGTTAAGGGGTGCCTGGGTGGATTAGTTGGTTAAGTGTCTGCCTTCGGCTTCAGTCATGATCCCAGAGTCCTGGAATCAAGCACCACATTGGGCTCCCCACTCAGCAGGGAGTCTGCTTCTTCCTCTGCCCCTCCCCCTGCTCATGCTCTCTCTCTCTCTCTCTCAAATAAATAAATAAAATCTTTAAAAACTGTTTAAAGAAATATTACTATAGTATAATGAGTCTCCAAGTATAATTTGAGAGCTGAGTCATGCAGTATATACTATCACTCTGTTTTCTTTCTTGTAGGCTTTTTAAAATCTGCTCTTCCTGGAGTTAGTTACTGCCTAACTTTTTTCATTTGCTTCATGTATTATGTACCTTTCAATAATTCCTCTTCTCATTCTTCAAAGAACTATAACATTTTCTCAATGTGGTCAAATACATCAGGAAATCAATCTGCTCAATTTTTTTTCTTGGAAACATCTCTTCTGGAGCCTCTGCTCTGCTCTAATTTGGGCTGTTTCCTCTACAATTTCGATAAACCACCTGTCATCTTGGGAACTGCTTTCCTCTTTTCTGCCTTGTATTACCCAGTCTCCTCTATCCATTTTTTCCCTTTGTTGTTACTTCCTCATTGTGGTGTAACATATACTCTATTTCCTTCTTGAGAAAGGGTGAAAGCAAAATACATTTTGTGAGCCTTTGAATATTGAAAACACTTCTTAGTTTGGCTGGGTACAAAACCTTAGAATTTTTTTTTCCCCAGATTTGAAGGTTGCTACCCATTGTTTCCTAGCTTCCAGTGTTTTAGCTGAGAAATCTAGCATCACTGACATCTAATCACTTTATTATAGTCATTTTCATCTTTGAAAGTTCTTAAGATCTTAAACAAGGGATTCTGAAATTTCACAATAATATGCATTAGGTAGGTCTTTTTGCATTCATTTTGCTGGACACTTGGTGGTCCCTTGCAACCAGGAAATAGGTCCTTCTGATAGAACCAGCCTTCTATTATCTCTTTAATAACTTCTACTCTCCCTTTCTTTTATTTCTCTTACTGGAATTCCTATTATCCAGACTTCTTTTTTTTTTTTTTTTTCTATTTTTCACTTCTTTTTCTTTTCTACTTTTGGGGAAATGATTTCCTAAACATTATCTTACAAATCTGTCTACTGACCTTTTAATTTCCACTACCACATTTTTGATATCAAAAAGTTCTTCTTTATCTTCAAAAAGTTTTATTTCATAGCTTTTTAGTCTTTGTGAATACAATGTATTTTGTGTGTGTGTGAGAATCCCAGTTAGAACATTTTTTATGTGTTCTCTTGCTTCCTGCATTGTCTGTTTGGTGTATGTTTTTTCTCTTGGGTCATTTTGCTCTCTGTTTTTCATGGTAGAAGCTTTCTAGAAATATTTACAGATCCACAGCTGCCTGTTTACATTTAAGAATGAGGTACTAAACAACTGAATGAAAGTTCTTTATACTTGGGTAGTGATTACCAACTGCTAGGCCTCATCAGAGTGTGATCCAGCAGGGATCCAGACATTTCACGAGGGGATCCCCAAATGTCAGTATCCACAGCTTTTTCTCTTACACTAGTCAGTTTCCCCAGAGAAGAACTTCCCAATTTCTTGATAAGATATAAGCCTAACTGATAACATTCTGGGAGCTAAGTGAAAAGGTGGGGCTGAGGTCTCACTCTTCATAACACAACCTTTCTCTTAATTCCCCTGTTTTCATCTGATGTCCCACATAAAGAGTCTCTGTTTCATCCCCAGTCTTCTAACAGATGTGCAAGGGCAACTTCTTGTGCTTGTGGGTAAGGGGAGATGTGGAACACTTCCAACCAATCCTCCTGTTTTTAGTGTCATCAGCACTCACCTCTAATTGCGGAGTCTTTCGGGAATTCTGGAACATGAACTGGCTCCCTTCTTGCTGGCTTCCCAGCTGCAAGCACGCAAGTTTTAGATTTCTGTACTCTCCTGGTCAGATATCACTGAGCCATCTGCTTTTCATCTCCTAAAATTTTGTTGATGTCTTTTCTCTGCTATTGTCTCCTTTTCCATTCTCTTCATTTTTACAAGTTTATTCCTATTTATATTCCTCTCTTATAATTTTATTAGTCTTTCAAGAGGGGTCAGGAAATCAGAGGCCAGGCAGTATTATCCTTTTCAAGTTTAACTTTAACTGTGATTTTTCAGTATTTTCTGATTTTAAAATAATGTGTGCTACCAAGAATAGTCTTGATGGTGGTTGCTTTTAAGAAATGGAAATGGGGTTTTAGGGTATGTGGGGACTTCTAATTTTCATCTTATGTGTTTCTATGCCTTTTTAGTGTTGTGAACTTATATTACCTTATCATTTTAAATCTGATTTTTAAGAGCTATTGAAAATAAAAAGTAACATGATTGGTATAGAAAATCTGGAAAATATTAAAAAGGGTAAAGAAGAAATTAAAAGTTAAAAAATAATACAACCACATGGAGAAAAATATGATTAATTTGATTTTTCTCTCTGATCTTGATGTTATAATCTCAGGATTTCTTCAAAATGTATATAGATTAACCAACCAATTATCTTTGCTCTCCAGCATCTTCAAGTCTCCTTTTTCTCTGAGGTATAATTGGCATACGATATTATATTAGTTTCAGTTGTACAACATAGGGATTCAACATTCATATACATTGTAAAATGATCAACATAGTAAAGTCTAGTTACTATCTGTCACCATACAGAATACAATATTATTGACTATATTCCCCATATTGTACATTATATCCCTGTGGCTTGTTTATTTTATATCTAGACATTTGTACTTCTTAATCCCCTTCACCCATTTTGCATCCCCACCTCGAACCACCCTACACTCTGGCAACCACCAATCTGTTCTCTGCATCTACAAGTCTGGTTTTGTTTTGTTTTGTTTGTTTTGTTTCTTTATTTCTATCTATTAGTGAAATCATGCAGTATTTCCTTTTCTCTGTCTGACTAATTTCACTTAGCATATACCCTCAAGGTCCATCCATGTTGTCACAAATGGCAAGATTTCATCCTATTTTATGGCTGAGTTGTATTCCATTGTAAATATATACCACATCTTCTTTATCCACTCATCCATCAATGGACACTTAGGTTATTTCCATATCTTGGCTATTGTGAATAATGCTGCAATTAACAAAGGAGTGTATTTTGAATTAGTATTTTCATTTCTTCTGAAAGATACACAGTAGTAAAATGGCTAGATCATATTATAGTTCTATGTTTAATTTTTTGAGGAACCTCCAGACTGTTTTCCATAGTGGCTACTCCAATTTACATTCCCACTAACAGTGCATGAAGGTTCCCTTTTCTCTACATCCTCACCAACACTTCTTATTTCCTGTCTTCTTGACAACAGCCATTCTGACAAGTGTAAAGTGATAGCCCATTATAGTTTGATTTGCACTTCCCTGATGATTAGTGATGTTGAGCATCTTTTCATGTGCCTGTTGGCCATCTGTATATATTCTTTGGAAAAATGTCTACTCAGGTACTCTGCCTTTTTTTAAAATCAGGTTGGTTTTTTGTTTTGTTTTTTGTTTTTCTTTTTACTCAGTTGTATGCATTCTTCATATATTTTGAATATCAACCACATGTAGTATATGTGATCTGCAAATATCTTAATATCTTCTTCCGTTTGGTAGGCTGCCTTTTCATTTTGTTGATGGTTTCCTTCACTGTGCAGAAGCTTTTCAGTTTGATGTAGTCCCATTTTGCTGATTTTTGCTCTTGTTTCCCTTGCCTTTGAGGTCAGACCCAAAAGGCACTGTTAAGACTGATGTCAAGGAGCTTACTACCTGTGTTTTTTATTTTTAAAGTTTGGGTTTTTTTTTTTAAGATTTTATTTATTTATTTAATTGACAGAAAGAGACAGCGAGAGAGGGAACACAAGCAGGGGGAGCGGGAGAGGAAGAAGTAGGCTTCCTGCCGAGCAGGGAGCCCAATGAGGGGCTCGATCCCAGGACCCTGGGATCATGACCTGAGCCAAAGGCAGTCACTTAACCAACTGAGCCACCCAGGTGCCCCACTACCTATGTTTTTTTCCTAGGAATTTTATGGTTTCAGGTCTTACATTCAAATTTTTAATCCATTTTGAGTTAATTTTTGTGTATGGTGCAAGATAATAGTCTAGTTTCATTCTTTTGCATGTAGCTGTCCAGTTTTCCCAGCACCATTTATTGGAGAAACTGTCCTTTCCCCATTCTATATTCTTGCCTCCTTTGTCTTAAAGTTAGTTGAACAGGGCGCCTGGGTGGCTCAGTTGGTTAAGCGACTGCCTTTGGCTCAGGTCATGATCCTGGAGTCCCAGGATCGAGTCCCACGTCAGACTCCCTGCTCGGAGGGGAGTCTGCTTCTCCCTCTGCCCCTCCCCCCTCTCATGTGCTCATCCTCTCTCATTCTCTGTCAAATAATAAATAAAATCTTTTAAAAAAAAAAAAAGTTGAACAAAAATGTGTGGTTTATTTGAGTTCTCTATTCTGTTCCATTGATTTATATGTCTGTTTTTATGCCAATACCATACTGTTTTAATTACTAGAGCTTTGTAATATAGTTTGAAATCAGGGAGCACGGTACCTTTGGCTTTGTTCTCCTTTCTCAAGATTGTTTTTTTGGCTGTTTAGGGTCTTTAGTGGTTCCATGTAAATTTCAGAATTATCTGTTCTATTTCTGTGAAAAAACAATGCCATTTGAATTTTAATACGGATTACACTGAACCTGTAGCTTGCTTTGAATAGTATGGACATTTTAATAATAGTAATTCTTCCAATCAATGAGCATGAAATATCTTTCCATTTATTTGTGCCTTCTTCAATTTCTCTCATCAGTGTCTTAGATTTTTTCAATATATAGGCCTTTCACCTCCTTGGTTAAATTTTATGCTTGGGTATTTTATTCCTTTTTAAGTGACTGCAAATAGGTTTGTTTTCTTGATTTCTCTGGTAGTTCATTATTAGTGTATACAAATACAACAGATTTTTTTATATTTTTTATCCTGAGACTTTCCTGAATTCATTTATTAGTTCTAACAGTTGTATGGTGAAGTCTTTAGGGTTTTCTCTATATAGTATCATGTCATCTGCAAAATAATGACAGTTTTACTTCCTTTCCAAACTGGATGCCTTTTTCTTTTTCTTTTCCTTTTTTTTTTTTTAAAGATTTTATTTATTTATTTGAGAGAGAGAGAATGAAAGAGAGCACATGAGAGGGGGGAGGGTCAGAGGGAGAAGCAGACTCCCTGCCAAGCAGGGAGCCCGATGAGGGACTTGACCCAGGGACTCCAGGATCATGACCTGAGCTGAAGGCAGTCACTTAACCAACTGAGCCACCCAGGTGCCCGCTTTTTTTTTTTGGTTGCCTTCTTCTTTTCTTGCCTAATTGCTGTGGTTAGGACTCCCAAAACTATGTTGAATAAAAGTGACAAACATGGGCATCCTTGTCTTGTTTTTGATTTTAGAGGAAAATCTTTTGGCTTTTCACCATTGAGTATGATGTTAGCTGTAGGTGTGTCAACATTTCTTGTAAGGATGGTTTAGTAATTATGAACTCCTTTAGCCTTTGCCTGTCAGAAAAACTCTTTATCTCTCCTTCAATTCTGAATGATAACTTTGCTGGGTAGAGTATTCTTGGTTAGAAGTTTCTTCATTTCAGCAATTTTAATGTCATGCCACTTTCTTCTGGCCTGCAAAATTTCTGCTGAATAATATTCTGACAGCCTTATGGGGTTCCCCTTATAAATAACAATTTATTTTTCTCTTGCTGCTTTTTTTTTTTTAAAGATTTATTTATTTATTTATTTGAGAGAGAGAATGAGAGAGAGCATGAGAGGGAAGAGGGTCAGAGGACGAAGCAGACCCCCCGCCGAGCAGGGAGCCCGATGCGGGACTCGATCCAGGGACTCCAGGATCATGACCTGAGCCGAAGGCAGTCGCTTAACCAACTGAGCCACCCAGGTGCCCCTTCTCTTGCTGCTTTTAAGATTCTCTTTTTATCTTTAACTTTTGACATTTTAATTATAATGTGTCTTGGTGTGGATTCTTTGAGTTCATCTTATTTGGCATTCTCTAGTATTCCTGGATCTAGATGTCTATTTCCTTTCCTCGGTTAGAGAAGTTTTCATCCATTATTTCTTCAAATATGTTTTTTGCTCCTTTTTCTCTTTCTTCTCCTTCAGGGACCCCTATAATGTGAATATTACTCCACCTGATATTATCTCTGAGGTCCCTTAAGTTAGCTTCATTTTTAAAAATTATTTTGCTTTTTGCTGCTCTGTCTGGATGAGTTCCATTGCTTTATCTTCTAGCTCACTGACCCATTCTTCTGCTTGTCCAGTCTGCTGTTGAACCTCTTGAGTATATTTTCTCAGTTTAGTTACTTTATTCCTAAGCTCTATGTCTTCTGTTTGGTACTTTCTTATATTTTCTATCTTTGTTGAAATTTTCACTTTGTGTTTATCCATTCTCCTGAGGTCGGTGAGCATCTTTATGACTATTACTCTGAATTCTTTATCAGGTAGATTACTTACCTCTATATCATTAAGGTCTTTTTCTGAAGTTTTGATCTTATTCTTTTGCTGGGAACATATTTCTCTGTTTCCTCATTTTGCTTGACTCTCTGTGTTTGTTTCTATGTATTAAGTGAAACAACCACCTCTCTGTCTTGAAGTGGCCTTGGGTAGGTGATGAACTTTCTTATTCAACCTTGCCCTAGCTCTTGGTTGTCTCTCAAACTTCTGTGATTGTCTAAGCCACCTGACATTCTTGATATGTCCCCATTTTGAGGGTGTGTCAAGAACCGTCTTAATGTGGTCTTTTTATCCTTTGTTATGGAGAAACAGTTCATCTGTTTTCAGATCTTTTTCAGGGACAAATGATCCATACATAGCTGTAGATTTGGTGTGTTCCTACATTGCCATCTTTGGAAACTGAAAAGGCAAGTTCCTACATTGCCATCTTTGGAAACTGAAAAATCAGAATGAAAAGAAGGATCCTTTTGCATCAATTGTCTTAAGTTGGGTTCCCTAGAAGTAGAGATGGAGTTTAAGTGACTTCTGAGAAGGAGTGCCTCAGGAGAAGAGGAGAGGGAGTCCTCAAAGTCTCCTTTATTTTTTTTAAGATTTTATTTATTTTCTTGAGAGAGAGAGAGCATGAGCAGCGGGGAGGAGAAGAGGGAGAAGCAGACTCCCCGCTGAGCAGGGAGCCTGACATAGGACTTGATCCCAGGACCCTGGGATCATGACCTGAGCTGAAGGCAGACACTTAACTGACCACCCAGGTGCCCCAAAGTCTCCTTCATAACTAAATCCTTAACTTCTGTCCATAAAAATACTTATACTTGTCCTAAGTTAAGGAAAAATCCCTCCAAATATGCTATATCTTTAAGATATGATAAGTTCTCTCTGAGAATTCTCACAAACCAAACACATCAAAGCACTACTGCCCCTATATCTTCATCAACCTTTTCACTTGCCCATTTGTTGTCCTGAAATTTCCCTCTCCAAGGTCTTCAAATATATCCAAATGACCAAATCAAATCAAATGGCCTTTCCTCACTTCTTATTCATCCTGACCACTGTGGTATTTGACATTGTTGACCAAATCCTTCCTTCCAACAAGCCCCTCCTCCCTGGATATCTATGACAGTGTATCAATATACCCAATAACCTCCTATTTGGTTTTTTTTTCTCTCTTTCCTGACAAAATAGCACTTCTTCTCCTCACCTAAATGTGGTTATGTCCCAAGGCTCAAACTTTGGTTCCCAACATTTTTTATTCTAATAATAATGAAAGATTGAGTCATAGCCACATTCCTTATACTTGACCCAAGAGAACTAACATTATGTTGTAGAGAAATACAAAAGAGAATAGATGTAGGACAGACGATCAGGAGATGTCTAAATTTGAGGTTGGAGAATAGGGTTGGGTCAATGGAGAAAGAACAACACAGAGGAAAAACAAGAAATTAAGAAAAATACTCCGTTCTTACTATGCACAAGACACTATCCCAGGTCCTTTCATATGTGTGCTACCCCATTTAGTTCTCAAAACAGTCCCAAGAGTCAGATATTTTATTTCTCTTTGCAGGAGTTAAGCAGCAGCACAAAACCACATAGCTATGAAACAGGTCACCTGATGAGGAAGGCAGCATGGTGAAATGCAAAGAACAGAAACTTTAGGGTCATACAGCTTTAACTCTGCCACTTGCTGCTGCATGGCTTCAGCCAAACCACTTAACCTTTTGTTGTTCAGCTTTCTCATTTATAAAATGGTGACAAAATTAGTTGAAAGTATTGTAAATAAGGTGTATAAAGTACCTAGTAAATAGGAGGTGCTCATAAATAGTTGTAGTTATTATTATTATGAATCTATAAATATAATTTATTTTTATAAAAAAAGGGAATGCTAAGGAGGGCAAAGGAAGAGCTTCAAGATGAGAAGCTAATGTTTCTTCCAAGGTATAGTCCAAGCCCAGACTGAAGCCTGGGCTTCTCATGGCTGTACCACCTTAGGGAAGAGATCTCAGCAATTTCCTATCTACAAGAGGCATGTCTGTGAGAAAGGCAAAGAAGCAGCTGCCCTCTGACTAAGAGTCAATCAGAAAAATGCAAGTCACAGTCATCTTTTGATCTGGAAGAATGCTCAACCCAGTAACTTATATTGCCTAGAGGTCATATGTCCCCAAATGAGAGTGTTTGTATTACTACCGAATCTTATGAGA
The DNA here is from genome assembly GCF_054177405.1 of Leptonychotes weddellii. NCBI lineage: Eukaryota > Metazoa > Chordata > Mammalia > Carnivora > Phocidae > Leptonychotes > Leptonychotes weddellii. Next base: position 83,783,934 of record NC_138373.1, read on the forward strand.
AGCTATGACTAGCTTTTCTAGATAAGTTATTTTGACAAAAATTTTTAAAAGGCAAAAAAAAAAAAAAAAAAAAGTGGGGCACCTGGGTGGCACAGTCGTGTAAGTGTCCAATTCTTAGTTTTGGTTCAGGTCATAATCTCAGGGTCATGATCTCAGGGTCATGAGATCAAGCCCCACATCGGGCTCTGAGCTCAGCGTGAAGTCCGCTTGAGATTCTCCCTCTCCTCTGCCCCTCCTGCTTGTGTGCTATCTCTCTCTCTCTCAAATAAATAAATAAATCTTTTTTTTAAAAGGCAAAAAAAAAGTTGTTTTGACAAAATTTTTTAAAAAGAGCAATAACAGAGTGGCACCTGGCTGGCTCAGGCAGTAGAGCATGTGACACCTGATCTTGGGTTTGTGAGTTCGAGCCCCACATTGGGTGTAGAGATTATTTTAAAAAAGGAGAAGGACGCACCTGGGTGGCTCAGTCAGTTGGGCGTCTGCCTTCAGCTCAGGTCATGATCTTGGGTCAGGGTGGTGGGGAGCCCACGTCGGGCTCCCTGCTCAAGACTGCTTCTTCCTCTCCCCTCTGCCCCTCCTCCTCCACTTGTGTGCACTCACTCTCTCTCAAATAAGTAAATAAAATTAAAAAAAAAAAGAACAATAACAAAAAGGTGCAGGATTTAAGCCTCTGTAGATTTAGAAAGATCAGACTACAAAAAATCCTGAATATTCTCCATATGTACTTTATAGCAGGACACAACATTCCTTTTGCCATAATAATAAATTAAAATGTGATCATCAACATGGTAAACCAAAAGTGAACAGACAGGAAGAAAAACACAACCTGACCAGAAGGGCCGAAAGAAGCATTAACGCCCATGAAGATATTTCAGACAGCAGCTGCAGACTGTTCCCAGACACTCTGATAATGGAGAACATAATTAGTTTTCCTTAACAAAGAAAAATAAAAGAACTGATGAGGTCAAAACCCATAAATTAATTCAATTCAATGAGTGTTTGTGTTTGTTCAAAGGGATCCTCTGCGTTTAAAACTGAAGGTCACGGGAGTTACACAAGACACAAACAAATGGCATGAAGGGTACACAGGTATTATTCATTTACTCATTAATTCATCTGTTAAATATTCATTACACACTGTATGCAAAAGACTGTGTGTTAAACTTTAGGAAAGGGGGTGAATAAGATGCAGTTTCTGTCTTCTAGAATCTCAGGTCTTGTGGTGAGAGAGTAGTAAATAAACCCCAGCACAACTTATCAGGGCATGGAAGAAGATGCACAGAATGCCACAAAGAAGAGATAACTGGAAGGGTGGTGAGGGGGGAGAGAACAGGTGGAGGGAGATTGGAAAAGATTTTCTAAGGTCAACATGTAAACTGAGAATTGAAGGCCTAAGAGGATTTAGTCAGACAGGCCAAAGGCTAGTGGCGTGGGAAAAAGTAGAGAATTCCTGACAGAGAAAACAGCGTGTACAAAGGCACAAAGTTCCCAAACACCACAGGCCAGTGCCAGTCCAGAATAATTTTTTCAAACAGTCTCTGGCAAAATGAGGAAAATACAGGCGATGAATGAGGTTTTTATATTTTATTTTTAATTAGCAGCCAGTTTTTTTTCCCCGAGATTGTGTGCTTTCTACATTTTGAGGTAACATATAAAGTCTTTAATGAAAAGTTGGTATTTTATCATTTCCTTATTTGCCAAAATATAAAATTATCAGGACTGTCCATTTATTTGGTTATTTGATGACTTTCTACCCCATTAAATCCTAAATTTGGGAAATCCTGAACACAATTAACAGAGACACAAGACTTGGCATGATTAGAAAGGCAGAATACACGTGGCAGATAAATATGCCATAGTTTACACAGGAGATTAAATTTGGAAAGTAGGCAAAGACCAGATTATGAAGGGCTTTATGTGGCTAGTTAAGAAGTTTAGACTTTAGGGGCATCTGGGTGGCTCAGTCGGTTAAGCATCTGCCTTCAGCTCAGGTCATGATCCCAGGGTCCTGGTATCAAGTCCCGCGTCAGGCACCTTGCTCAGCAGGGAGACTGCTTCTCCCTCTGCCCCTCCCCCTGGTTGTGCGTTCTTTCTCTCTCTCTCAGATAAATAAAATCTATTAAAAAAGAAGAGGTTTAAACTTTATCCCATAGGCAAAAAGGCAGAGAGTAACATTCAAAAAAGTGAAGAATTAGCAAGTATGATGCTGGGCAAGTCACTTACTCTCCTTCTCTGGTGCTTGTTTGTAAAATGCTGATGCTGATAAAGATCCCACACCTACTTGTGAGTACTTAAATGAAAATCAAGATGAACTGAAATACTCCATAAATTATAATGTATACTCCAAAGGTAATGGGTTAATGTTAATAAGATCCTCCCTTTCCTCTAAATACATAGATAAACCAACCAGCTTTAAAACTCCCCCTCCTCCTCTATTTCCCTGATTGCTTCTGGCCAGGATACTGGACCAACAGGTCCTATTGACAGGACATGAAGGGATGATGCAGACAGTCAGACACTTCTGACTTGTTCGAAGGCATGTCTCTTAGATTTTGAGTTATAACCAATGAACGGCATGTCTCTTAGATTTTGATTTTTATTTGTGACAAAGGACCACCTACTAACAATCTACAAAGTTCATTTTTTAAGAGTTATTAAAATTTAGTATTCAAGAACTAGAACCATCACGTTTTGAGAGTTTACCAAGGATGTCATTCAACATTCTACAAAGAGGCCTGGCTTCTGTGCAACACTTGGCTACGTAACAACGCTTCCTTTGTGCCTGACACATGCAGTTTTGAAATTCCCACAATTGTTAGAAAAGACATGTTTTATCAGTGCATCATCAGTGTTGTGGGGAATTGGCTGTAATTTTCAATTGCTACTGCTCTTGTTTGTAAATATAAATTACCTTAGTCATTGTTGAATTAACTAAAAGGCAGACTATGTTTGTATTTGGTGTGCCAAACAAGTAAGGGCATCACAGAAATGGGGGAAAAAAGCAAATTTTAAAAAATAATTTGATACTTGAATTTCTAAAAAGCATTGTAGTCAATATGCGCAAATTCAAAAAACTCTGCTAAACCAAGCATCCCATATTCTTTGTAATGCTTAGGTTCTCTAAAAGTCTTAATCAGAACTTTTGATTAATTTAGCAAATAACTTTAGTTTCTACTGCATTATTGGACTAACCATTTGGCATGTCAAGATCAGTATTTGCATGACAATATTTTATGCCGTAATTTTCGAAAAATTTAATTTGAGACCTATCTGTATTACTTACAATTCAAATATGACTCATCCATAAATGTGCTGGTATAATAATAGCCCATGGTTAGTAAGCTTTGGAAGCAAGCTAACCTGAATTTGAATTCTGGTCCTATCTCTTAATACATAAGAGACTTTGTGTATGTTCCTATAAACTCTCTAAGCCTCAGTTCTCTCAACTGGAAATAAGAGTAAAATAGTATCTATCTTATAGATTAGCAGAGAAAACTAAATAAGATCATGCATTTAAGTCCTTTTGCATGGAACCTGTCACATTGCTCAAAGTTAGCCATCGTTATTGTCATAACTATTTGAATTCATCTTTCCACATAAAGTAATACTAGGTGATATAGAAGGACAACAAAACTCAGTGCATTAAAATCACCAAATAAACACACTTGAGTTTGCCAACAAAGAAAATAGGAAAAGCACAGAACACATGCTGAAGGAGTTATTTCTACACATAAAGCATCAGGGATAGAAATGGGATAATATCCAAGGGAGCTGAAAATAAGAAGCAAGAGAATTCCAGCCTGTGCCAAAGAGTTTGGGTAACCACTTGTTCATAAATGTCACCCTATTTCAGGGGTGCCTGGGTGGCTCAGTCGTTGAGCGTCTGCCTTCGGCTCAGATCATGATCCCAGGGTCCTGGGATCGAGCCCCACATCAGGCTCCCTGCTCGCCGGGAAACCTGCTTCTCCCTCTCCCACTCCCCCTGCTTATGTTCCTGCTCTCGCTGTCTCTCTCTCTGTCAAATAAATAAAATCTTTAAAAAAAAAAAAACTCACCCTATTTCAGTGAACCTAGACAACTAAGCCAAATACCCCTGATGTTCAACAACAAAACAGAATCATTGGAATATACACAAATTGTACCAGAATTGATTAATTTATGCATAAGCTCAATTTGACAATTTTTATGGTAAGTACACTTTAAACTTCTCAACAGGTGCTTTTATATCTGGAATATGCTGGGATGTCCATGGAGCCAAAGGCATGTGGTGCCAGTGGGAAGGTATCTTAGGCCATATAGGCTGATCAGTTGGTGGTCAGATACCTGGCACAAGTAGATATGCTCTGTTTACACCTTGGTAGTTGCTCATAATGCAAATTTAGAGATTTTTATTTTTTAAAAGTTTGTCTATTGAAAAAGTACTTGGTTGTATTTGCTCCGTGTGTGTATGTGTCTGTGTTTTGGTGTGTTGCAGGGCAAGGGGGACACCTAGAATAAGCACTCTGTGGTCCTTAAAGCACTGAGTTGGTTTATCTGAGAAGAATAAAGGAAGAGAATATTTATGTCAGGGAGTATGCCTCTCCCATCTATCCAGACCCCTACTAGCTCAATCCTACCAGGTGCACAAACATCCACTGCAAAATGGGCTAAAACAGAGGAACCGACAAAGTAGCCCAGCCTTACACCTTCCCTTTCCCTCCTCCATGCTTATTAGTACCAGCATTCATTATAGATCTTTAGTCATCAAAAAAAGCTCAAATACAGTTATCTCCTGTTATCAAGAAGAGAAGGAAGCCAGCCAGTATGTTTTCTAACAGGCTTTTAACCTCTTCTTCTATTTATGCCATCATGGTGATAGCCTTGGCTTTTCACTCACTGGAGCATCTACTGGAGGATCGTTTGAAGATAATTCAATATATAATGGATAAAAGCATTACGGGAACACATCAAGAATCCCATCTAACAACTGAAAAAAACTTTAAGGATAAAAAAGTAAAATGGTAACTAGCTCAACTGGCAGGGAAAAAAAATGCCATTTCAGCCCAGATTCCATGACTGATGGATGTATTCAGGATGAGAGTACATAGATAATGTCAAATTTGCCTGTCGGTCTAGTTTTGAATAGTAGCACTTGAGGCTCAAACCATATTTATTGTGTATCTTCCTTCTTTGCCATTAACTCTACTAAATCATTTTTTAATCTAGAGGGTTTTCTGCTGAGTCTCCTAGATCTGCCCATTCTATGCTAATCCCATTGTCTGCACTCTCCACGGGGCTCTTGGCATGACTGCCTCTGAGCTCCTGTCCCTGCCTCTGCCAATCTGCCCCATGCCACTACCAGATCTGTACTCCTAATCACAGTTATCAAGTTACTTGCACACCAAAGAACTTCCAGTAGCTCACAAACTTTTATTGAACCTCGTCCTAACTGCTCAAGATTTTCTTTCATTTTCAAACCCACATAATTCTGCTGAAGCCAGCCATTCAGCACTAACTTACAAACAAAACCATTTCTCATGCTGTCTTTCCCAGGATCACAATGTGCCATTACATTTCCCTGCTGATTCAAATACCATTCATCCTTCAGGAGTAAGTTCAGCACTCTTCTCTACTCCTAAGTACCACTACTTAGTTGTCTGACCCACTGGCTAAAAGCACCTGGATATCAGGGACAATGCCTTACCCTTTCTTTGTCTCCCCCCATCAAAGCTATCATCATAGTAGGAATTCAACAATGATCTGTTGAATAAAAAAAGATGTGCTAAGTAGAGTTGCAAATACTACCACTTGCAAGTAAGAGGTTCCTATTTTTGACATTTCTCCCACTCCTTATCCATCCCTATCACAACCACCCAAGATAGACCTGCACCTTACTAACAAAAGACTTAGTTTAGAGCAACCAATCTTCCTCTGAAATAAGATTCAAGCAGAGAAAATATAGCAAATTTAACACATATCAACTTTTTAAACCTATCACTGTTTCCTCTCTTCTGAAGAGAACTTCTGTTTGCCTTTTGCTTTCCTTTTTTCCACAAAAATCTGAACTATTTTCTTTCCCTCCCTCCTGTGCTCCTTTCTAAAGTAATGACATTTCCAGAAACCAGAGTCATTTGATTTAAGCCTCTCTCAGTGATCTGTGTTTCCTGTCAAACTGAGGACCTTATGGTAGTGAAGGACAAGAGAATATGCAGCAAGAGGTCTTGAAGTAGTGAAGAAATTATGAAGTTTCAATAATTTGGAAAAGATGAAAGTGGTTAGGGCAAACAAATAAACCAATTCAGGAAGCCCCTTGCCTCCAAAAAATAAACCCTCTCATAGAAAGGCAATGTTATATGATGAAATCTACTGTTCTTAAAGTCAGACATCCAATCATACCTTGCTTCCAATCACCATAATGGTATATCTAGATGCTTATTATATCAACCGCAGATTTCCACCAAAGCTACTAAGACAGGATACATTTTGGGATGAAATTTGGTGACTAGATTTAGAGGATCCATAAACAATAAGCAGGGGAAGGAAGGGAGAGAGAAAGAGACAGAGAAGGAAGGGGGGTGGAAGAGGAAAGGGAAGGGAAGGAAAGGGAGGGGAGGGGAGGGGAGGAAAAGAAGAATAAACAGAGAAAATAGATGAGTGTGAGCCCTGAAGCCAGAAACTCCTGAGTTTGCATTCTGGCTCAGCCACTCCCTACTTCTCTAAGCTCCACTTTTCTTCATGTCAGTAACTTGCCCAAATCACAGAGCTAAAAACTGATGAGAAGTTAAGATTCAACAGAAGACAGACAAAGAATAGGAAGACAAAAGAAATCCAGCATTGAATTCATTGAAGAAATGCTGAAAGCATGCCCATTAAAGAACATAAGACACAAGAAGTAAATATTAGGAAAGAGAACAGATTATCATTATGTATAAGATACATAAATATAGAAGTGCATATCTGGAAAACCCAAGAGGATAAACTAAAACACAAAACAAAAAAAAACCTACACTAAGAAACTTAAATAAGGTGGCTTCCTATAAATAAATAATAACTTTCCTATATATAAACAATAATCACAGAAATAATTATGAAAACAAGATACTTCTTGGTAAAAAAAAATAGCATCAAAAACAAAATATCTAGGAGTAATCTCAATAAGAACTGAGCAAAATCTAAAAGAAAAAAACTACATTCTCTGCTTAGGGAAATAAAACAAGGATTAAATATATAAGTAAACATATATTACTCTTGGATAGAAAGTTTCAATTTTAAAATAATGTATCAATTAATGAAATTCAAATAAAAATATCCCACAGAAATCATCTGAACTTGAAAAGCAATCTCAATTGTACCTAGGAGAAAAATATGAAAGAATTACAAAGAAAATTCTGGCAAAAAAAACAATACCTGGCCTTATGCGATATTAAAATATACTGTAAAGCTACAGTAATTGATACAGTATGGCTGTAGAATAGAATTAATCAGATAAAGCTATGGAAGAAAAGTGGGACTTCCAAAATAGACCCACACAGATAGGATTATCTAGCATGGGTAAATTTGGTATTTCAAATGAGTGGAAGGAGGTTAAGATTTTTGTTTTTGCTGTTGGGTAATGATGCTAGAAGATACAGGGAAAATACTGGATATCTCTCCCTCATTATACTAAAATAAATCATAGATAGGTCAGAAATTTTAATGTAAAAATATTAAATCATAAATATACTAGATGAAAATATCTTGGGCTGCAGGAATCATGACACAAAGGTTCAAAAGCCATAAAAGAAAAAAGTGATGAAGTTGATTGCTAATTATTTTTAAAGTCTTCACAAAAAAAATTATAAACATAAACATAAGACAAAAGACAAACTGGGAAAAGTATGTGCCACAGATACGGCAAAGAGCCACAGTCCTTTAACAAAGGACACTTGGGTATCAAAAAGGAAGAGATGAACAACTCAAGAAGAAAATAGGCAAAAGACCTAGAAGTGCCCTTCATAGGAGAGGAAATCTTCAGGAATAATAGTAAGTAAAAAATGTAAAATGAAGCTCAGTCTCATTAATTAAAATTATAATTTTTCACCTATATATTAGCAAAACATTTATTTTATTTTATTTATTTGACAGAGACAGCGAGACCAGGAACACAAGCAGGGGGAGTGGGAGAGGGAGAAGCAGGCTTCCTGCCTAGCAGGGAGCCCGATGCGGGGCTCAATTCCAGCACCCTGGGATGATGACCTGAGCTGAAGGCAGACGCTTAACAACTGAGCCACTCCAGCAAAACATTTTTTTAAGATTTTATTTATTTATTTGAGAGAGTGAGAGACAGCATGAGAGCAGGGTGGGGGCACAGAGAGAAGTAGACTCCCCGTTGAGCAAGGAGCCAGATCCAACCCAGGGCTCGATCCCAGGACCCTGGGATCACGACCTGAGCCAAAGGCAGATGCTTAACGGACTGAGCCACCCAGGCGCCCTAGCAAAACATTTTAAGGTTAATTATATTCCATACTGGAACAGCCAACAGGCTCTTGGTCACAAAAAAGATGACTTCAATTGGAAGACAATTCATAAATATCAATTTTAAAATTCAATGTCTTATTTCATGACCCTGAAATTTTCCCTTTAAGAAGCTATCCTGTAGAGATAATTACAGAAGCAGAAAAATGTATTCCAGGATGTTTGTTAAGCCATTTCTCATTTTAAAAAATAAAGAAAAGAAAGATACTATGGTCAACCCTAAAATGGAATTTCATATTCTCCCCATCTTTTTTTAAAAATAAGATAATGTTGCTTTGTGCCACACATACTAAATGAGGTATCCACTAACCCATACGTTGTGGGTAGCAAAAAGAGGATGCTGTCAAAAATGATTTTTATATGATTTGATTATTACTTAATAAATGCATCAGTTATCCATTACTATGTAACAAATTACTCCAAAATTCAGCAGCTTCAAACAATAAAGATTTATTTTCTAACACAGTTTCTGAGGGTCAGGAGTGTCTTAGCTAGATGAGCTCAGGGTCTCTCGTGAACTTGCAGTCAGGCTATCGGCCGGGAGCTGCAGTCAACTAAAGCTGGAGGGTCTACTTCTCAGTTCATTCATGTGGCTCTTGCTGGCCTTGGTTCCTTGCTGGCTGTTGACCAAACACCTCAGTTTCTTACCACATGTTCCTCACCAGTGCCTTACCACAGCTCCAAACTGCCTGAGTGTCCTCACAACATGGGGGCTGGCTTCCCCCAGAACAAGTGACCCAATAGAGAAAGAGAGCACGCAAAACGGAAGCCACTGTCTTTATAAATCTAATCTCAGAACTGCCATACTGTCAGTTCTGCAGTATTCCATTCAATTCTAGAAGTAAGTCACTAAATCTAGCCCACACTCAAAAGGAGGGGATGACACATGAATACCAGGAGGTGGGGATCATTAGGAGCCATATTAGAAGCTATCACTATGTGTAATATATGTATATGGAGTGTAGTTAGATGTTTCTATAGATTTAAATTTTTAAAAACTCATATACAGTAGGGGAATTATATATCCTGGTTAGTCTGAAATAGTCCTAGTTTACACCTACTATCCTGGAATAATGATAGTATCAAAACATTAACACTGTTTACCTCTAGGGAAAGAGACTGAGAAGACTTTTATGCTTGCTTAATATACACCTGTATAAAGTTTTAATGTTTACAATAAAAATGCATTACCTTATAAATAATTTTCAAAAGACAGAAATTGCACTTCTAACAGAAATTAGACCTCTGGGGCGCCTGGGTGGCTCAGTCTTTAAGCGTCTGCCTTCGGCTCAGGTCATGATCCCATCGGGCTCCCTGCTCTGCAGGAAGTCTGCTTTTCCCTCTCACATTCCCCCTGCTTGTGTTGCCTCTCTCGCTGTCTCTCTCTCTGTCAAAAAATAAATAAAATCTTAAAAAAAAAAAGAAATTAGACCTCTAGATAATCCTTCAGAATAACTCAAAATATTGTCACACAGATTCAATTTCAGAGACAGTGACTGAGTTCGAAAGAAGTTTCTGGGGATTTCCACAATGGAGAGAAGACAAAGAATAACTTCCTTTTTTAGGTAACACAGAAAAAGTCTCCAAACAGTGGCTGTTCCACTCCTGTTTCTCACAGTTGTATAGGTTTTAGTCTCCCTGACCATGGCATAGTTTGTATGATTTCTTGGCATCCACCTCACAGATATAAATGGAAATAACCAAGTGGGCTATGACAGCAAGATAGGAGAGCCCAAAAAACCCCTAAAATTAAGCCACTGGGATGAATCAGAGATGCCAGGCAGAAAGAAGGAAAGAGACAGCTCGCCCAAGGCTTGAGCACACTGCTTTATTTGCAGGATCATTGAGGAGTAAATAGTAAAAGTAGTCTTGGATATTAACAATAGTCAAATACAACAAGAATTAATTCACTTTCATAGACTGAAATTTTTCCATTTGAGATTCTTTCTTTTGTAATAAGACACTACAATATAAGGAGGCATCAGGATTTAACTTGAAGCCCTGAATGTCAATGTTGATCTTACTGCAAAGGAGCAGTCTGGCATAATAAGGGGCCCTAGAGCCCTAAAGCCCATGAGCCCTAGAGCCAGAAAGACCATTTCCTAACTGCATAATTTTGAGTAAGGTCCTAAAGCTCCTTTTGCTTCAGTTTCTCCATCAATAAAATAGGACTGTCTTAGTCTTTTCAACAAATAGTGTTAAAACAACTGGACATCCCCATGCAAAAAAAAAAAAAAAATTTAATCTAGACACAGACCTTATACCTTCACAAAATTAACTCAAAATGGATCACAGACCTAAATGTAAAATGCAGAACTATAAAACTCCTAAATGATAACATAGGAGAAAACCTAAATGACCTTGGGTATGGCAGTATTTTAGATACAACACCAAAGGCACAATCTAAGAAAGAAATAATTGCTAAATTGGACTCCATTAAGATTTAAAACTTTTGCTCTGTGAAAGACAATGTCAAGAGAACAAGAAGACAAGCCACAGACTGGGAGAAAATATCTGCAAAGACACAGCTGATGAAGAATTGTTTTTCAAAATACACAGAAAACACTTAAAATTCAATAATAAGAAAACAAACAATTCAATTTAAAAATGGGCCCCCCACCAAACAACAACAACAACGACAAAAAAACAAAATACCAAACTCATACATACAGAGAACAGACTGGTGGTTGCCAGAAGTAAGGTGCACGCAAAATGGATGGAGATGATCAAAAGGTACAGAATTCCAATCATAAAATAAGTAAGTGCTCGGGATGTAATGTGACTGTAGTTCATAATACTGCATTGTATATTTAAAGTTGCTAAAAGAGTAAATCTTAAAGGTTTTTATCACAAGTAAAAAAAAATTGTGACTATGTGGTGACAGATGTTAAGTGGACTTACTATAGTGATCACTTTGCAATATACACAAATATTAAATCATTATGTTGTACATCTGAACATTATATAACATAATATGCTACTTACATCTTGATTTTTTTTAATGGTCTGAAGACCTTAAGACACCTCACTAGATGGCAAATAAACATGTGAAAGATGCTCCACATCATCTGTCATCAGGGAAATGCAAATTAAAACAATAATAAGATACCACTACATATCCATTAGAGTGACCAGAATCAAAAACAATGACAGCACCAAATGCTCGCCAAGATGTGGAGCAATAGGAACTCTCATTCATTGCTGGTGGGAATGCAAAATGGTACAGCCACATTGGAAGACAGTTTGGCAGTTGCTTACAAAATTAAACATACTGTTATCATACAATCCACAATCATACTCCTTGGTATTTACCTAAAAGAGTTTATTCAGCTATATATTCACTTAGCTAGGCATCTACCTCTTTAACATTTATTGAGTCAGTATGCCAATGCCTTAAATCTGTGAGGCCAAACTGTTTGTGGTTTTTTATAATTCATAACTGCCAAACTTTGGAAGCAACCAAGACATCCTTCAGTAGGTGAATGGATAAAAAAAACTGTGGTACATACAATGGAATATTATTCAGCGTTAAAAAGAAGTGAGTTATCAAGCCATGAAGACATAGAGGAAACATAAATGCTTATTACTAAGAGAAAAAAAGCCAATTTGAAAAGGCTACATACTATATGATTCCAACTATATGGCATTCTGGAAAAGGCAAAACTATGGAAACACTAAAAAATCAGCCCAGCATTGAGGGAGAAAGGAGGGATGAATAGGTGGATCACAGTGGATTCTCAGGGCAATGCAACCACTTTGTATGTTACTATAATGATAGATACATGTCATTACACATTTGTCCAAACGCTTAGAATGAACAATGCCAAGGCTGAAAAGATGAACTATAGACTTTGGGTGATTATAATGTGTCAGTGTAGGTTCATCAATTGAGGCAGCATTCTGGGGAAGGTGTTGATAATTGGGGTGGCTATGTAAATATGCAGCTGGGGGTATACAGGAAATCCCTGAACTTTCCTCATAATTTTGCTGTGAACCTAAAACTGCTCTAGAAAAATTAGGTCTTAAAAAAAAAAAAAAAGACCCAATTTGCTCCTGGGGGCTTTTAAGAAGGAAAGGATTCATGAGCCAAGAAATGAGGGTGGCCTCTAGAAGCTGAGGCCAGCCTTCAATTAGCAGCCAGCCAGGAAATGGCCACCTCCATCATACAACCACAAGGAAGTGAATTCTGCCAACAACCCAGATGAGGAAGGAAATGGATCCTCTTCTAGAGCATCCAGAAAGGACTGCAGCTTGCTGATACTTTGATTTTAACCCACTGGGACTCATGTTAAACTTCTATCCTACAAAAGGATAAAATAGTAAATTTGTGTGATTTGGGGGGGCAGATTATCTTATAGGGCTGTTATCATGACATTAACATACATGAAGTATTTAAAAGAGGGTCTGACACATAGTAAGCACTCTTTAAATGCGAGCTGTCAGCACCACCTACAATCTAAATGGCCTTAAAGAAATAATTACTCACAGCCTGATTCTTTGTAAAATAAGGATAATAATACCTCCCTCACAGAGTATTTGTGAATGCCAAATGATAACACTGTGTAAAGTCCTTAAAATAGTGCCTAGCATATGGCAGATAAAAAATAAATAACAACTATGCTACTAAAAATATCATTATTGCTTAAAAAATCGAGCTGATTTTATTTTTTTACAAAGATTTTATTTATTTATTTGACAGAGAGACACAGTGAGAGAAGGAAGACAAGCAGGGGAAGTGGGAGAGAGAGAAGCAGGCTTCCTGCCAAGCAGGGAGCCTGATGTGGGGCTCAATCCTAGGACCCTGGGACCATGACCTGAGCTGAAGGCAGACACTTAACGACTGAGCCACCCAGGCGCCCCAGAAATGGAGCTGATTTTAAAACCAAGAGTTTTTGGGCGCCTGGGTGGCTCAGTTGGTTGAGCGACTGCCTTCAGCTCAGGTCATGATCCTGGAGTCCCGGGATCGAGTCCCGCATCGGGCTCCCTGCTCAGCAGGGAGTCTGCTTCTCCCTCTGACCCTCCCCCGTCTCATGTACTCTCTCTCTCTCTCTCATTCTCTCTCTCAAATAAATAAATAAAATCTTTAAAAAAAAATAAAATAAAACCAAGAGTTTTTAAAACCAAGATGGACTGATATTTTGCACATGAAAGCATCTAGCATAGTACTTGCACATAATTGGTGCTCAACAAATGTTCATAAACATGAACTTAAGTTTCCATAGATTACTCTAAAAGCCCAAAGGGAATTTTTTTAGACTGCTTAAAAGTTATAAATCCTGAAATTTGATACTTTAGGAGCAATCTTCCAGTTTCTTTATTGGTTCTTTCCTCTTGTAACAGGATGTTCAGTGGGATTTTATGCTGGAATCATGGTTTACATCCAAATCTGGAGACACTGCTGCTAAGTACCCTTCACTGACTTGAGAGGGCCACCGGATATATGGCCAGACCCCTAGCAGAGTTTGGGGGGATGATCTGGATCCAGCCCCACCACACAACCACCCCCCAACCCTGGTCAACATAAAGGGAAATTAGGAGTGAGAGGAACCTGTTCAGGAGTGGCCCTGCTTCCCTTTCCTGAAGAGGAGGGAGCACTCAAGAAAATCAAGACTGGGAGTGCCTGCCCAAAGGGATAACATTCCCCAGCTGGAGTCTGCTTAGCCAGCATACTTGGCAGTCTGCCCCCAAGCTTCCTGAGCAGAAAGAAAAGGAAATGAGGAAGAACTGGCAGCAGAAGAGTGACTCTAAATGGCATGGTGACAATTGGAGACATTTGTGGTAAGCCCCCAAAACAGGGGGCTGGGGGTTCTTGAACGCCTTGTTTGTTTTTTTGTTTTAAGATTTTATTTATTTATTTGAGAGAGAGAGAGAGCACAAGCAGGGGAGAGAGGCAGAGGGAAAGGGAGAAGCAGACTCCCCACCGAGCAGGGAGCCCAATGTGGGGCTTGATCCCAGGACCCTGATATCATGAACTGAGCTGAAGGCAGACGCTTACCCAACTGAGCCACCCAGGTGCCCCGCTGAATGCTTTGTTTGTGATAAGAAACCTTGATCACCTGTTCAGTATGAAAGTGAACTGACCCATTGAGCATTTCCCGATTTCTGGGGCCCACAGGGATCGTTTAAGAAACAGTATGACTGAATTTTGTGACAGTACAAAAACGTACCCAGGAAATAAATATAACAAAATATGAGGTTTTTCTCTCTTATCTGGGAGTTACGGTCAGAAGCCAGAATTAAGACCAACATGTGCTAATTACCCTATTTTTTAGGTTCAGAAAGCTGACAGAAGTTGGAGCCAACCACCTCCCCACAGGTTCTCTAAGTAGTACTAGACCGTGAAGCAGTCCTCTCGCCACACAGCTGATTCACATGGAGTAGGACCAGGGGAAAGGCACAGACTTGGGAGTGCCATGTTTTCTCATGAGGCTATTGCCTCATGTAGAGCAAGTGCCTTCTCTCCCTGCCAACAAAGGAAGAAGAAGGGTGGGGGATGTTCAAATAGATTCACTTGTAAAGACAATGAGGGCCTTCAATAAAGAGAAACAGGCATTTTATGCTTGGGCTGTTTGCGGCACTGGCCCTGCGCTGGCTCTGTGCTATCTCCTGTGAAAATTAACCAAGGAAAACCTCACTACGATGGGAGTCAGGAGGCCAGAAGGGGGAGCCCTCACACCGTACCACTCTACCTCAAGAATTATCAATTATATACACCCCCCGCCCAGAAGAACCAACAAGGAAGAATCATAAATTACAGTTCCCAACAAGAAAAGATGTACATTGCATCTCTTACAAGAAATCAACTACCCCTGCAACTCAGCCAATGGGAAACCATCATCACCCTGAACTTTTGCCTTCCTTCAATGGACTTTCCTTTAGAACAACCCTTCTCAACTTCCTCCTTCTTCATAAAATAATGTTCCTCTCCTTTGTTGGCCTAGCCTATGTTTTAGCCAACCGTTGCTTTTTCCAAATTGCAATTTTCCACTATCCCCAAATAAACCCATTTTTGCTAGTGAAATAACTTTTATTTTTAAGGGCAATGCTGGAAAGAAGAAACAGAAATGGAAAGAGATGGGGAGGCAGTGGGCTGTAAAAAATCCCTTCAGGGTGGCAAGAATGGGGAGCTGTCTGTGGGTGGAGGGCTTACTAGTATTCCACCTATGAAGGCTGCCCACCAGGTGAAGGAACCAGACCAGTTTGCCTTAGGAGAGGTGGGCAGCCTGTTAGGATTCCCCATGAGAAACCACAATCATTAACAGAGAAAAAGGACTGTGAATGTCCTCCCTACCCAATGGGGAAGAGGTAGCTCCCAGAGGCGGGTGGAGTAGGGCTCTACCTTCACACTTCCACTACATGCTCCTGGAGGTGCAGGTAGAGCCAAAGCAGGCAGCAAGGGTAGCTACAGAGTTTTCATTGTGCTTTAAAATAAACTAAAACTGAGGGCCTCCTGGTGGCACAGTTGGTTGAACCCCCAACTCTGGGTTTCAGCTCAGGTTGTGATCTCAGGGTCATGAGATCGAGCCCCACATGGGGCTCTGAACTCAACGTTGAGTCTGAGATTTTTCTCTCCCTCTCCTTCTGCCCCTCCCGCTCATGTTCTCTCTCTCACTCTCTAAAATAAATATATAAACCTTTAAAGAATTAATTAAAATAAACAAAACTGAGCTAAGCACCAGAATATACTGTCCCAATAATCAAGATGGATAAAAATTGATAAAATTTGACCACATTGGCCCAAAGACCCATTAGAGCCAGCTAAGTGGGGTGGGGAGTGGGAGTCAGGAGTTAGGGCTACCATGGCATGGTATTGGAGCAGTTATTAGGAAAAAATAAAATGACTGTGTTTTTACCCCAAATTGAGACTCCTTAAACCACAGCATTCTATTTCCAGCCCTTCCCCCTTCTGTCAAACTCCCTCTCCTTTATTATGGCAGGGTGGCTAGTTAAGTCAAAATCAGTTGCAATACAGGGGCACCTAGATGGCTCAGTCGGTTAAGCGACCGCCTTCGGCTCAGGTCATGACCCTGGAGTCGTGGGATCGAGTCCCGAATCAGGCTCCCTACTCAGCAAGGAGTCTGCTTCTCCCTCTGACCCTACCTCCTCTTGTGCTCTCTCTCTCAAATAGATAAATAAAATCTGTAAAAAAAAAAAATCTTTAAAAAGGATCAAATGCAAACAAAGTAAACAATCCCCATCCAAGCCAGCCTGCTTCTAGCTCTCTTTCATTCTACCAGTAATTGGGCTTTGCTTTCCCCCATGGACTCGTATCTTTTAGCAATGTTTTAAAGGGCTTTTTCCTCTCTTAGTATTTCACATGTTGCATAGGTTAACCAGAATCAAAAGATGTCATACCACTAAACTGTACAAAGGCCTCTGGCCTCACAATCACTATACAGGCCAGAAAGAGAGTGGACCAGAGGAAGGATTTTGGCCCAAACACAGACACAGCTAAATTCTGAAAGTGAAGTTAAACTTGGGCTTGTTTTTCCTCCATAAAAAGGAGTTGAGAGATTATTTTGGAGAATATCACTCTTCTTACAATGTATGCTGTGTGCTTATCCGTTCTACGAGGGGAAGGCCCATGTCTTCTTGACTAACTACTTGATTCTCAGCACCTAATAAGAGTACCTGGCACACAGAAGGCTCTGAATAGTTATTTGTTGAAAAAAGGACCGAGTGAAGGAGTGAACAAATGAATTGGTAGTGAATATTAATAACTGGAGTCTCAATATTAGGTAATAAATGAAACTACCCCTGAATGGTATTCAGACAGCTATCTACAGGCCTTGCAGAAAATGTGATGTTTTCATTCATAAAACAAGTACTTGTTAGACGGTCAGTAAGACTGTGAGGGAGGATCAGAGGCAGACAAATATAAACAAGACTCAACGTCTGACCCTAAAGCACCAAAGCAACAGTACGTATAGCTGCTTCAAACAGGTGCAAAGGAGGAGAATAACACAGGATAGAGATGATTTAGTCAAGTATCAACACAACCAATCACCAACACTCAACTTCCAAAAAACCAACCTAACAAAATATCATCATGGGATTTCTGTGCCTTTCTACTGTACGCTCACCCTCTGCACAGGTGGATATGATCTGTTCTAGTTTCAAGCCCAAGATTTCCAATTTTACTTTTTTTTCAAAGATTTTATTCATACATTTGAGAGAGAGAGAGCGCACAAGCAGCGGGGTGGGGCAGAGGGAGAAGCAGACTCCCCACTGAGCCCAGAGCCAACACGGGGCTTAAACCCAGAACCCTGAGACCTTGACCTGAGCTGAAGGCAGATGCTCAACTGACTGAGCCACCCAAGCATCCCCCCCCAAGACTTCCAATTTTAGTATATAGGAAAGTGACTCTTAAAATAAGTCATAACATACAATTGTTTTATTTTTTTTATTTAAGACATTAATCATTTTCCTTGAAATCTCTACCTTGTCATGAGGAGAAGGTAAACTTTCTTTTTAAATTACAGTTTTTAATTGCTTAAATCCTAGAAAATAGTACAAATGGTCCTGTAAAGGCATTTCTTTTTAAACAAGAATGAAACACTGAGCTAGTTACCATCTGTTCTGTAATGAAGAGAATAATCATGACAGACAAAGGCACATCTTCCAGGGCACTAAATAAATTCCTCATAGAGAGGTCGCCACAGTGCTCAGTGAGGGGACTGCTACTGTACACATCCCGTTGTATGGGAATTTTTCCTAGATGCTTCCACCTCTTGAAAATTCCCGAAGGAGAATTTCATCATTTAATGTTAACAATCATTATATGTTTTCTATTTATGCAATCACTTTCCACACTGAAATGGAGGAAAACTCAAATCTGCCCTTAGCCAAAGCTGAAGATATTCTATGAACAACCAAAGAAGCCAGTTGTAAGAATTGATGGGGGGGGGGGGGGGCCAACTGCCAAGAAACTACTTTTAGAAATTTATGCTAAGAAAATAGATGAAATGTTTAAGATGTATACACAAAGATGTTAATCACAGCATTATTTACAAAGGTGAGAAACTGCAACAACATGAATATCTAATAATAGTGGATTAGTTAAATAAATTATTAACTATTCTAATAAAGGAAAATCTTACAGCCATTAAAAAGGGCTGAGGTATACAAATGGCCAAAAGACACATGAAAAATTGCTCAACATCACTCAGCATCAGGGAAATACAAATCAAAACCACAATGAGATACCACCTCACACCAGTCAGAATGCCTAAAATTAACAACTCAAGAAACAATAGATGTTGGTGAGGATGTGGAGAAAGGGGAACCCTCTTACACTGTTAGTGGGAATGCGAGTTGGTACAGCCACTTTGGAAAACAGTGTGAAGGTTCCTCAAGACGTTAAAAATAGAGCTACCCTATGACCCAGCGATTGTACTACTAGGTATTTAACCCAAAGATACAGTGCAGTAAAAAGAAGGGGCACCTGCACTCCAATGTTTATAGAAGCAATGTCCACAACAGCCAAACTGTGTAAGGAGCCAAGATGCCCTTCAATGGATAAAGAAGATGTGGTCCATATATACAATGGAATATTACTCAGCCATCAGAAAGGATGAATATCCACCATTTGCATCGACATGGATGGCAGTGGAAGGGATTATTCTAAATGAAATAAGTCAGAGAAAGACAAATACCATATGATTTCACTCATATATGGAATTTTAGAAACAAAACAGATGAACATAGGGGAAGGGAAGGAAAAATAAAATTAGATGCAAATAGAGACAGAGGCAAACCATAAGAGACACTTAACTCTAGGAAACAAACTGAGGGTTGCTGGAGGGGAGATGGATGGGGGGAAGGGGTAACTGGGTGATGGGCATTAAGGAGGGCACTTGATGTAATGAGCACTGGGTGTTATATGCAACTGATGAATTACTAAACTTCTACCCCTGAAACTAATAACACAGTATATGTTAATTACATTGAATTTAAATAATTAAAAAAAATAAATAAAAAGATGGTGTAGATCTACATATATTGTTATTAAAAATTTTACAATATACTGTCAAATTCATTATATTTTTGTTTTATAAACACACACAGAGGAAGCACTAAATGTTCTGGAAAACCATATACCAAAATATTAGCAATGTTTGTCTCTAGGTGATTAAATGTCAATTACTTTCACAAAGTGCTGCTCTTATCACTTAAAAGCCAACTTTGAGAAAGCAGAACTCTTTAAAGAGGCTTTTGATTTCCCATGCTCAGTATTTACCAAATATATGAAGAAATTTTTAAAAAAAAATAATCTAACATGCAAATATGATATCCTTTATAAGGATCCTTTGGAAGAAAGTAATTTGTTCCAAATTGGTAACATTTAAAAAATTTACAGTAAATAACGTTTTTCCAAAATGAAAATCATAAAGCTATTTTATCACAAGCTTGGCAGTTAAAAATTATTTAATTATATGAGAAAATGTTAAAGATATAACACTGAGTGGATAAAAGAATATAAAACTAAATATACAAATATACAATTTAGTAATACACATATGCAAACAAATACGCACAAAAGAAACAGTGTTCGCAATGAAGTACTTCTGAGGGACAGAATTATGAGTGGTTTTTTTCTCCTTTTTACTACATTTAAATTTTTCCTACAGTATCTATTACTTCCAAAGTCAGACAAATAATGAACACTATAGATTTTTTTAAATAAGTACAGGGGACATAAAATCATGCATATATTTGTTGTATCAATAACGGAAACAAGCAATTTGTTCCCCAAAAGCCCGTTCTCATTATACTCACTTGGAAATCTCTAGTAGTGTTCTCTGTTACTTAAGCCCTGAATAGTAGAGAATGTGTAACTCTGAATTCACTTCAGCTTCCTCCTGGCACCTAATTAAAAGAGTGACACAGCTCCTCTGGTCTTAGCTGCTTCCCTCTCATGCAATGCCATAGCGAGAAGACAGTCCAACAGAGAGGGAGAAAATCAATCACTTTGAAACTCCGCATAATTATCTGAAACAGACCAACCGTAGCCGTAGCCCTTGGAACACTACATTACTCAATTTCTTACTAACTTAACTAATGACACTAGACCAGACTGTAAATTTTATAAAATCAGGAACCATGTCTTAACTTTCACTGCGGTATCCCAGCCCGTACCTGGTGCACAACAGGCATTCAGTAAATGCGGATGAATGAATAGGTGATTTATGACTGGGCTCTGTTCTCTTCCTTAAAATTCTACTGGCCATTTTACAGCATCCTTAGTACTAACACTATGGAAGAAGAGGGTGTGTCATAAGGTAACATTTCATTAGATACTCCATTACTGAAAGTACAAGTAATAGGCATCAGATGCGTCCCAGGAAGCGGCTTTTCTCATCATTATGGCTTAATAATCAGCAATAATTCAACACCTAATCCTCTTAAGGTAAGTACTGCCACCCACAGCTAAGGCTCAGAGAGGCCAGGAAAATTTTTCAAGGTCACAAAGTTAATAAATGACAGAACCAGGATCAAAACCTGATTCTCTGGGGCCCCAAAATCTAGACTCTTTCTAGGTGGGAACAAGCATCCTGTCATCTCACCAGCTAGGTGAGGATGGCTATGGATTCTACAATAATTATCTCAATTATCATCACAAGCCTATAAAGTGGGTTAGCATATATACCAGTTTTTGGATAACAAAACAGAGGAACAGAGAGGCTAAGCAGCTTGCCCAAGGTCACACAACTCCCAAGAGATCCAAAGTGGAATGAAAAGCTAAAAAGTACTGTATTTTACTAGAAATCTATCAACTCCCTCAAAGAAATTGCATTAAGTATACACAGTCAGCATCACTTCCAAGATGATTTATAACTGTGATGAGAAAAACAACTTTTAAGAAAAAAAAACTTGTTTTTCTGAGTTGCTGCCTACACATTTTACAGTGTGATAACCCTGCTCACATGCACAGTCTGGACATTTAGATAAGAACTTAAGTTTAGGATTCCTGCCATAAGTTCCTGCTTTACTTTTCCCGGGGGAACCTTTTAAAATAACCGCTTACAGTCAAGCCCGAGAAACGTTAGTGACCTCTCCTCCAACCACCTTAAAAGTAATAGGTGCTTGCTACCCTGCTCTGGATCTCCTGCTCATTCATGACCTAGGCCAGAGGCCTAGGCAAGGCAGAGGACAAAAGCACAAATGTATCTAAATATTTAAAAGTTAGAATCAAATCAACAGATAAAAAATATATTCCGACCTCCTATCCCTTTCCCTGAACAAATATACCTGCATAACAAACTGGGATGCCAGTTCAAATTTAGGCTTCTCAAACTCCAGGAAGTTTGATACTGGAACAGGGCGACACAGGGAGGGCACCCCCACGTGTCCATGTGAACCCCCAGCCCCTCATTAGCCCATAAACTTCAAGAAAGTAAATTTTAAGTTAACTGCTATAGTTCTAGCGTCTTCTATGGTAATAGTGGTAGACACATAGTAGTAAATGTTTTTTGATAATTACAGAAATGCAATAATATGCACAAGGCAATAAAAAAAAGAGAGAGGAGAAGCTTCTAACACAGCCTGGGAAGGAAGAAAGGAGTTAAGGGAGGCTACCTTGAAGAGAGGTAACATGGATTAAGCACTAATTATATGCCAGAAGCATTTTTCAACACATTATCTATTCTAATGCTCAGAACAATCCTACAAGACGCCACATGAAAAAAAAAAAAAAAGCCACATTTACAGATGAGGAAACGGATAGTGAAGGCTGACTTGCTCAAGAACACAGCAAATGGAAGAATCAGAATTTTAGCACAACTAACTTTGGGACCTTTGCTCTTAACCAGTAAATGCACCGTCAAGACATGAGTAAGAATTGGCCAGGTGAAGGGCAAGGAGTTGTGGCCTTGAAGGAAAGACATTCCAAGCAGAGGGAAGGACAAGCAAAACCAACACAGCCTGGCTTGTTTCAGCAACTAGAACCCTCACCAGTACTACTATACCTAAAGAGGAATGCTGATGAAAGATGATGTTGGAGAAGTATTCATGGCCAGATCTTAAGGGATAGAGGCAGCAGTGCCTCATTTATCTAAGATTATCAGGGAACGAGCATAAGGCTTAGTTAGAGTCAAATAGCTCTGGGTTGGAAACGTGACCATCATTTCGTTAATGGATCTCTCTGAATCCCCATTTCCTCATCCATAAAACAAAGAACATACAAGTATCTACTTTGTAAAGTAGCTATGAGAACAAAAGATAAGAAAAAGAAGCACTGAGAACCAGGCCTGGTATATTTTATGTGTCCAATTGGTGTTGATGATTTATTCTTGCTATTGTGGTTATTGCTAATGAAGTTTTTTCACATTTGTAAATCCACAACATAATTGAAGCTTATTTTCTTAAGCACCAAAATGTATTAAACTCTCTTTTTCCTAAACTACTTTTAAAGTGAATTCCATAAATCTCCACCTTAACAAACATAAGCCTTACATCCCATATACACAGAGCGCTGCACCTGCCTCCCTCCCCTCCCCCTCCCCCCAGGGCCCTTCTGCGGCCACCAGGGCAGCTGTGGAAATATCTGAAGCTTCTGGGATCCACAGATTCAAAAATATGGACAGAAACGAAGGCACATAAAGCTAGAAATGCTTAGAGTAGTATTTCATTCAGAATTTGGGAAAGGAAGGAGGAACATCGTGGCTTAGAGTAATGGCTAGCACCCAGTGAATATACAGAATTTTCAGAGCACTTGCGTGTGTTATCCTCTATCCCCCAGTCCACCAGTAACAGTGAGGTGCCAACTCTGCTGACATCTGACACACAGCCAGTGCCCTTGGATACTTCCTTGATGTTTGTTCATTTTTCACAAACCACACCTCAAGCCCATTCAGAGATGGTGACCTGGCCTCCGTCTACCTCCCAGTCTACCTTCTTACTACATTCTCTGTGGGAAAATTAATACCTTTCCATATAGGAAGCACATCAAGAATTTCCACATCTCCCTGCTTTGGCCTTTGCTGTTCTCCCTGCCTAGAATATCCTTCTGCCCTCACCTCTTACTACCACCCAATTTTACCATCCTTTAAGGATTAGTGCAAACACCACCTCCTGTCTGATTTCCCTCCTTCCAGCAGAATTAAAAGCCATGTTCTGTGAACTTCCCCAGCACTTTGCTCATGTTTCTCTTGTTATAACGACCATGCATTGAACAGAAGTATATGGCAAGCATTGTTCTAGGTGCTTTCAATACGCCACTATGTAACTTGCACTGCGAACTTGTAAGAAATTACTACACACCCCATTTTACAAATGGGGAGACTGAAGCTCTGAGGGTTGAACTTACCAATGATCATACAACCAGAAAGGGATACAGCTGGGATTCCAACCATGCTCTGACAGCTCCCGAGTCCATCAGTTTTACTCTCTGCTATGCTGCCTCTCTTTGATGGCCCTATGTCCAGCTGGTTAGTTAATTATACACACATATGCCTATCCCTGGGATTACAGCAAATCCCGTGATGGCAGGGACCTGGGCATGTTCCTCTCTACAAATGTGGATGATAATGTATCCACTTATACAAGGTTGTTAGGAGAATTAAATGAGACAGTACATGTAAAGCACTTAGCATAGTGTCATGCACATTATAAGCTCCTAATAATTTGTCAGTTTTGTTGTTGTTACTGTTGTCATTATTACTATGTCTGACACCAGGGATAGAGTCTTGAGCATAAATTGTGAGCTGGTTTCTTTCAGAGAAGCAAATGAAGTGGCTGAGGCCCTGATGGAAGAGACAAATGCCACTTTGGTTCAGCATTTCCCCACACTGCTTGACTACTCGTTCAGAAGCAACAAGAGTTGCACAGAAACTCTCCAATATTTCTATGATACAGCCAATTGATTCCTTATCTTTCTGTTGCCATGTGGATGTTACGAAAACCTCCTCTCTAGTTCAAAACTCTTGCAGCTCTGTGACTTTCTTGCTGCCTTCTCCTATGAGATTTGTCAAGGTTTCCCTCTGAGAAGTCATACTTAAGGTCTGAGCCAAGAGAAGAAAATCACAAAAGTAAATGAAAGCACAGAGGGCAAAATGTAATCTGAAATTCTAATGCTTATACACATAACAAAACACTTTCCTTTGTCCTCATAGCATTTAACGGTACTTTAAATCATCCTATTGCTTTACTCATTTGTTTTTGTCAGTCACCCCCCAGTAGGAGGTAAGTTGTCTCAGAGAAAGCAATCTGTCCATCCTGTTCCCTGCTATCTCCCAGGGCCTAACTCATATCTGGTGTATAACAGTCATTCATTAAATACTGGTCAATTAACTGATTGCAATTATATATATATGTGTATATATGAATATGTGTATAAATTTACACATATACATGACATCACTCCATAGTTTATGAATGTGCATTTATCTCCACACATAAGTGCATATTGTATATTTGTGTACATATATTTCTATTTGTGCAGAAGATATATTTTTTTTAAAGATTTTATTTATTTATTTGACAGAGAGAGACACAGCAAGAGAGGGAACACAAGCAGGGGGAGTGGGAGAGGGAGAAGCAGGCTTCCTGCAGAGCGGGGAGCCCGATGCGGGGCTCGATCCCAGGACCCTGGGATCATGACCTGAGCCGAAGGCAGACGCTTAACAACTGAGCCACCCAGGCGCCCCTGTGCAGAAGATATTTTAGACTGGAAAACACAGCCACCGGTTTGCAAAAGTTATGCCTTCTTAACATAATAAAGGCCTCTGGCTGACCTGTCTAATATTTTAAAAACATACACTATTACCCACAAACTAAAAATCCACATTTAAAACAACAGATTTTATTATAGATGCAGAATACAAAATTTTTTTTGACTTAACAAAGCATGATACTTTTATCTTTTAAAACTCCTCATCCCTGGGGCGCCTGGGTGGCTCAGTTGTTGAGCATCTGCCTTCGGCTCGGGTCATGATCCCAGGGTCCTGGGATTGAGCCCCACATCTCTCTGCTCAGGGGGAAGCCTGCTTCTCCCTCTCCCACTCCCCCTGCTTGTGTTCCCTCTCTCGCTGTGTCTCTCTCTGTCAAATAAATGAATAAAATCTTAAAAAAAAAAAAAAAGAACTCGCTCTCTTAAAAAAAATAAAATAAAAATAAATAAAACTCCTCATCCCTATTTATTAGGTTCAATGTAAAGAAGCTGGGGGGTGGGGGTAGTATATTGACCTGTAATGTTTCTCTGCAAATTTGGCACGCAAAATGTTCCAAATTCTTATGGGCTGGCCAGAAGTCCTTATTTAAGTTGTAACATATACAGAAAATCATAATTCATGACAATTATAATAACACCATTGACTGGGTGAATGTGCCAAACACTTGGCATCATTTTTTTTATTTAAACCTATACCAACCCTGCAAGGTAAATGTTATTATCCCTGTGAAAAGAGGAAAAAATGAAACAAAACAAAACCAGAGAGGGAGACAAACCATAAGAGACTCTTAATCTTAGGAAACAAACTGAGTATTGCTGGAGGGGAAAAGGGTGGAGGGATGGGACAACTGGGTGATGGACACTGGGGAGGGTATGTGTTGTAATGAGCACTGGGTATTATAAGACTGGTTAATATGACTTATATAATACTGATGAAGCACAGACCTGCACCCCTGAAACAAATAATATATGTTAATTAATTGAATTTAAATAAAATATATGGAAACTAAGACTCAAAGACATAGAGTGGATTGCCAAAGATACTCTGTTCCTTATCTATCTAGTCATGGCACACACACAGCCTAGAAATTCTACTAGTCTAGAATTCTAGTCCAAAGCCCAAACTCTTTTCAACAAGCAATGGTGCATCTTACACACTTTTACAGACACTAACTTTGAGGGATATGTGTTTAGGCAGTTTTTTATACTGTGTGGATTTTAATTAGTAATTCTCTGCACATAGAGACTAGACCAAATGACAGCCACACTGAAGATTACTCCAGGCTACAGACAGCAAGGGACAAATGTGTCTCAGAAATGATCAGTTTGTGTTTCTCAGAATATGAAGCATTTTCCACTTGATTATGTCCTGCAAAAGAAATTTATGCTCTAAAAGAGCTTCCTTATTCTTCCTCCTATACCAAAAATGGACTCTTTCACTGCAAATCAATGGGAAGTTCTTAACTCATTTCCTTATATTACTTGGGATAAAAGTGCTTTCTGTCTTTAGGGAAAAGAATTGCTGGATGCTATGCCGTTGGGGTGCTTTTGAGTCCAACAATCAATACTGTGAAGGCGAGAGAAAATTAGCCCTTACATACTTTTAAGGGGTGTAGGGTTATTTTTAAACTTAATGATAGCTGAATTCTAAAGAAAAAGAGAGAAGGAAAGTCTTCCCTCCCAGTTCAAAGAATTCATCTGCCTTCCCCTGAAAGAATTGGCTATTATCTCTTTGACCTTCTTTCCAGGAGCAGGCCCGACCAAGGAGGAGAAGGAAACCATCTGTTTAAAAAGTTTTTTTGTAATTCATAGATGTTTCTGAACATTTGTAACCAAGAGTAGTGAAAATGTTTAAGTTGGCTCTCAGCTGCCCGTCTATACTGCTTGCAAAGATCCTAGGCAGAGCAAAGGAAAGCACTCCCCACCTAGACCACTACAATCTCAGGAAGAGCCAACTGCAGCATCTTTGGCCCCAGGGACTGAAGGGGAAAGGGGCATATGGCCCTCGTGGAGGCCCCTGTGTGTCCCCCTCAACATGCCCAGGGAAGTGAGGAAGGAAAATTACCTTCCCTCCCAATCTAACTACACAAACCCTGCTGCCAAGAACTTATTTTTAGACACTTATGCTGAAATTCACAGAAAGGAAGGAAAATTACAACCTCTGAGCCCCAGCATTCTAATTTCCAACCTGGCTTGAGTTTTTTGTTTGTTTTCTGATTTTAAGTCTCTACCTAAAGCCCATCTCCCATCCTCCAGAAGTCCTCTACAGTCTAAGCCCCCCCCCCCAAAAAGCTGAGAGCTGTAGAGCTTTGTGTGATGAAAATTTCAGCTCCCACACTTCAAAGGGTCATGTCATGACCTCGGGGAAGTAACTCCTCCTTCTGAAGACCCAGTTTGTGGTTGGTAAGATGGGAATAATAATATCTGTTACTGGAAAAGTTGCTGAGTCTTCAGTAAAAATCACACAGTACCCGGCTCTTAGTAGGTGATCAGTAAGTGCTTTGTGTTTTGTCATGGGCAAAGCAGAAGGATCCTGGATAGGTGTCCATGTTTTTCCCCCGCCCAAGATTTGCCCATCACTCCCTCATTAGTGATTTATGTTACCAACCACTCACCTAACCTCAGGAAGATGCCTCTTACCTTCTTCTAGTTCTCTATAGCTTTAAACATCTGCAGAGCCCAAGAGATAAATTCTCATTAAGTGCAAAAGACAAAGTTCACCTGGATTCTCCTTCCCACCAGTTACCGACGAATCACTGACTATAACTTAGGCTGGGGAAGAAATGCTTACAGGCTTTATGTGGGCAAAGCAGGTGTCTGCACATGTCTTGGTGTAAGGGGTGGGGAAGGACCCCAGATAAAGTCTTCAGGTTTAGAAATGGCAAAGAAAGGGAGTAGGACAAGAAGTACTGGATGAAAGAGATGCCTCTGCAAGGCCGTCCTAGCCAGTGACCCTGTCCTCGGCGCACGGGGAGTAAAGGACACGAGCTGGGAGGAGCCGCGAGGGGAGGAGTACCTGAAGACTCTCGCCGCCGTCTGGTTCCTTCTCCACGCCGTGCCCTGTTGCAGCACCCCTTGTACGATCTCCTTCTCGTTGGGCAGCCGGTAGACCGGGAAGATGTAGAGCCAACAGAGGACCACGACGCAAAGGGCACTGGCTCCCACCGGTAGCCGGGTCCGCGGGAACTTCCACGCTAGTACTGCCATGGCCCCTCTGGACGTGTGTCGTCGGGCCCGTCCACAGGGGCTCATCGCAGCCCCGGGGTCCCGGGGGGCGGCCTCAGCACAGCGTCAGGCAAAGCGGCAGCGGAGGGTCCCCCCACCGCCGGCCCCCCATGCACACACACCTTTCGTTTTCTTGTTTGCACTCGCACGCACGTTTCTTCGGCCCCCACGGCCCCAAAGGTCAGCGCAAGGATTTTTTTAAATGCAACTTTTTCAAGGGTTTCTTTCTAGGGGAAGTGGCCGGGGGGCAAGTCACGAGCTCTGGTCATGGTCTCTTCCCCTGCAGAAGGCGGGCGCTGGGGTCTCCGAGAGCGCAGAGAGCGGCCGCGGTGAGTCGCTCCCGCCGGTTCTGCAGCATCACTGTCGCCCTCCGCGCGGGTCCGGGGAGAGGCTCGGCTCCCTCCCAGACAACTGGTCCGCGGCGTCCCCTTCTGAGAGATGCTCCTGCGCCCTTCGCCGCCTCTCCCCGCCTCCTGCGCTGCTGCACCGCCAAGCACCCCCCCAGACGCGCTCTCCGCGACGCACCAAGTCCTTGGAAATTTCCACGGCAGCCCGGGACCGCTATCCTGCCCCGGGCTTCTCCGCCTTGCCCGCCAGGACCCTCGCTCCCCACCCCTCCCGAAGAAGAAAAGAACTCGCTCTCATCAGTTAATTCAGCGGCGCGCCGCAGCCTTCCGCTGCGCCCCGGACTTCGCAGACAAATGCCCGGGGATTGGTGGAAATCAAGGTCTCCCCTGCCCTCCCCCACCCGCAAATTTGCCTCCTTCGACCCGTTCAGATCCGCGACGCTCGCCTGGAGCGCGCGCCTCTCCTCCCGCTCTTGTTCTCTGGAGATAGAGGCAAACAATAAAAAATAACCTCCCACCCCCAATGTATGTATATATTTGAGTGTGGCAGAGACTGGCTGCTAACCTGACCCTTCCACACGCAGCCGGCACGCCGGGGCTGTCACCCTGCCGCCGTCACCCTCATCTCTCTATAACTGGTTGGTTTATTAACCCGCTGTGAGGCGCGAGGAGGCCGGCAGAGATTTATTCCTTCCTGGGCCCCCAGCCCCATTACCCGATCCTGGAGCCGCGGCTCCAGCTGACACTCGTGCGCGCCTGCGCGCACACACACACACTCAGATACACACACTCCCAATGCTCACGGACCCGCACGCGCGCGCACGACGAGGTGCGTGCACACCGGGATCCTCAGCCTCGACTCCGCCCTGCATCGAAAGGCTCTGCTGCATCCAGATGTGCAGCCAGCTGGTGCCCAAGCTCGCAGACCTCGGGGACGATAATGCCTTGGAGGGGTGTTCACCTCCTCTGCCTTTTAGATTAAAGGGCCGTTTGTTCTTAGACCTCTTCTTCGCCCCACCCACAAGCTAATTGCAACCCCGACCCTGGAAAAGCGCCACCAGCCTGTATCCGCGGAGCCGAGGGACCCACAGTTAGCCATTTCTGTTCGCCCCGGCTGTCGACGCATAGCTCGGGTACCTCCTAGCGGTTGTCTAATCCATTTGCTTAAGCATCTCATCAAGCAGAAAGTGCAGGGACAAAGAAACCCAGCAGCCCACTAACCGGGTCAGCTTAGTCATCACGAAACCAAAATCCAGGGCCATAGCTCCATTTGCTCAGCTGACCAGGCTGCAGCGCCCCAGCGCAATCTCTGCTGACTGCTAAGAGGCCTGGTATCTTTCTCCAGCATCTTTCTCCACTGAGAGGTGAAACTTGAGAAGTTGCTGGAAAGTTATTTACCAAAAATGACCGAACGACCACCATAGTCTTAATACTCCAACACTACTAAGGCCTCTTAGGAGAATGACCCACTGCCCTCCATGACCAGGTATGCCCCAGAAATCTCTCCTATTTAGGTAAATCAGTAGAGACAGGAAACTGTGAAATTCCAAAGTTATATCTTAACATAGTCGAGCCTAATAAAGATTGTTTGAAATGAAGATCACCTGAAGTCCTGCGAAGTAACCAACCCACCTTCTTCTGTTCTGGAAAGGCCAGGGATCTTTCCCATAGTTGCCAGAGCTATGGATAAATCACCTGTCATCCTTTTTCCTACAATATAAATAGAACACAAACCACCCCGTTTTCTCTCTTCTTCCCCAAGTAAAAGAGATACTTGCAGAGCAATAGCAAATAAACCAACAACCAAAAATAAGACACTGCAGTTCTGAAGGGGCTATATAAATGTACCCACATTTAACATCATAAAAATGCATCAAAGTCGTGTCTTACATCGAGAGACTTCTGAAATGCAATGTGCTACTTTTCCTTCTTCTGAAAACTAAGGTTCTCTTACCTTTGTTGGCTCTTGCCTCACCCTACAATCCAATCGCATTCCCTGCTTTTCCTTAGCACGAACACCAAATCTAGACAGGCCTTGCCCTCACCTTTCCAAGTCACACAGGCATCATTTTTGGCACTGTATTTTGGGGTCCACCTTCTTCTTGCATGGGTTGTATTTTTCTTCTCCCTCCATACAAATTCAACACATCATTAAAGGCCAACCCAAGTGGCTAGATATTTCCCCCTCAATGTGTTCCCAAACCATCTAAAATACAGGCGTCATGGGATAGGAATTCAGTAAATGTTTGTGGTTTCTGCTCCTATTCCCTTTGACCTCCTGCTCTGAATGTCTATAGTATTTGCTGACTCCAACAAATAAGACACTCAGATGTGTTGGGTTGTTTTGCTAGCATTTTTCATATGTAACTTTGTCGAAGCAACTGGGCAGTAACAGTATTTGGTCTTGTATATCAAATGGCAAGCCCAGACTTGATCCAAATAACTTTTAGTAGGTAGCTTAGGTATTATTTTCTATGTCTGCATCTGAGTACACAATAGAATTTGCACAGGAACTAAACAACTTTTAAAATTCTATAAATGTTTGTTTACTGAACCAGTAAACATGATGTGCAAAGCTATTTTATGCCATATGTAAACTTGATGGGGGGCACTTTTGTGACATCAGCATTGTAGTGGAAGCCAGTATAAGGGACAAAACCACCACAGAATTGAAGCCATGGAGAAAAGAGGAAAAAGAGAAACTCTCATTGAGAAGTCAAGAGAGACCAAGATGTGGAAAGATGATCAGAGTAAATGGGACACAATTTACAAGCCAGCTTGGATGCTAATGGGTATGAAGACAAATACTAATAGTCACATAGAAATCTCTCACTAAATGATTAAATAAGGGGCCCCTGGGTGGCTCAGTCGGTTGAGCATCTGCCTTCGGCTCAGCTCATGATTCCAGGGTCCTGGGATCGAGCCCCACATCGGGCTGTCTGCTCAGCGGGGAGCCTGCTTCTCCCTCTCCCTCTGCCTGCCTCTCCGCCTGCTTGAGCTCTCTCTCTCTCTCTGTGTCAAATAAATAAAATCTTTAAAAAATATATTAAATAAAATTATCAATGATTTGAGGTAAAAAAAAATTAAATGGCATCCTTTCTTCAGTCTCCTCTCATTATCTCATCAAAATGGCTTGGAATGGAGAGACAAAAGCATAAAAATATGGCTTTTCATAGCCAGTTACAACACCAAAGCAAATAGGGTTGTAGAATGAAAAGAACCATAAATATAGGGTTTTTTTAAAGACTTTATTTATTTATTTGAGAGAGAGAGAGAGGGAGCATGAGCAGGGGAGGGGCAGAGGGAGAGAGATAAGCAGACTCCCAGCAAAGTGCAGAGCCCCAAGCAGGGATTGATCCCAGGACCCAGGCATCATGACCTGAGCCAAAGTTAGACACTGAACTGGATGAGCCACCCAGGCGCCCCCTAAAAGAGCTATAAATATAGTTTATCTGAATAAATGCATTTGCTTATTTCTACTCCCTCTTGTGATTCCACTAAAAGGACAATAAAGGAATAAAAGAGGCATAAACTCAAAAGGACAAAAGCAAAGGAAGAGATACAAAAGCAGACAAATGATGTCAAAACATTTACACTCAGGTAAGCAACTGAACAAGTGATAACTGGTTTATCAGAATGTAGAAAGCTCTGAGCCTTCAAGTGATGGGGTGTGTGTGTGTGTGTGTGTTGGCACAGAGTGGGGGAGTACAGACAGAAGTCAAAAGAATCAAGCTAATTTGCACTACAGTAATTTTGAAAGGCTCAGAAATTAGAGGCACTCCTGGAGGTGGAAGTGATAGATGAAACCAAATAAGAGTTTGTTGAAAGTCTTTAAAAGGAGCAGTGAAGCCTCTAGATCTTATCCTCCAAATTGGCTTAGAACACAAGGTTACCTCTCTAGAGAAATTGAACAGCACTAGTAAGAAGACCTACAGATTCTGATATGTGCAGCTCTCCAATCAGACAGCAATATCCCTGACCAACACCCTATGGGGAAGCCCACCACTAGGAAAGCTCTTTTCACGGAGTTTCTATCCTCTTTTTTGAGCTTCATTCTCAGATATGAGTAGAGAGCCAGGATCCCCAGACATTTGAAGGGAATCTCCAACATGAACACAGAGACAAAATAAACAAGAAACACACGCAAAAAAACCCAGAAGGGGGAAAGATAATGCAGAAAACAAAAGGAATCTTCAATAAAAGCTGTAATTAATACTTCCACAGAAATAAGAGACAATCCATGAAGCAAGAACAAAAGGAATATTCAGATAACCAAAAATAAAGTCCTTTAAAATTAAAAATACAGTAAACACACAAATACACAATTCATAGAGGAGATGAAATACAAAATTGAGGAAGTATCCCAGAAAGTAGGCTCTAATAAGATAAAAGAGGGTTCTTTTTAAGGTAATAAATTATAGACTCAAACAGAAAAATTAACATCCAATTAATAGGAATCCAATAGGGGAAGAAAACAGAAAGGGGAAAATTTTCACAGTCATACTAAAAAAAAAAAAAAAAAAATCCCAAAATTAAAGAGTCCATTAAGGACTCAGTAAAATGAATTAAAAAGGCCATTACCAAAATATATAACAGTGAAATTTTAGAAAAAAAAATTGTGAAAGATTTTTTTAAAAACACATACATACAGAGAAGTAGAAATAATAATGATGTTAGACTCATCAAAAGCAACACTGGAAATGAGAGGAAAATGAGGTTAGGCCATCAAAATCTTTGGTGAAAATTTTTCCCAAACCAGAATTCTACACCCAGCTCAAGTATGAACTCAAATGTGAAGGTAAAATAAAGACTTTTAAAAAATTTTTTTATATATTTTTTATTTATTTAAATTCAATTAGCCAACATATAGTGCATCATTAGTTTTTGATGTAGTGTTCAATGATTCATCAGTTGCGTAAACACCCACGGCTCATCACATCACATACGCTCCTTAATTCCATCACCCAGTTACCCCATTCCCCCACCGCTCTCCCTCCAGCAACCCTCAGTTTCCTATGATTAATAAGAGTCTCTCATGGTTTGTCTTCCTCTCTGATTTCTTCCCATTCAGTTTTCCCTCCCTTCCTCTGATCCTCTGCACTATTTCTTATGTTCCACATATGAGTGAAACCATATGATAATTGTAAAGACATTTTTTAAATGCAAAGTCTGAAGAACTTCACTCCCATGCAACGGGAAGATACTGGAGATACTCCACTCAAATAATAGGTTTACCAAAAAGAGGGAGCTAGGGATCCAGAAATCCATGGTTCTCATGCAGGAGAGAGACAAAGGGAATTCTTAGGGAGAGAGCTGTGCCTCAGATCAAAAGAGCAATTAATTGCTTTCAGTTTCAACTCAGACATAACTTAGAAGTTGTAACTCCCATCCTTACAAAAAAGCTGAACAAGCTGAAAATCAACAGCTTTTCTTGTACTCATCAAAGAACTGAGGTCATAAAGCAAACTACCATCTCCAGTCTGGAGAAACAGGCAAATCCAGAGTCCGAGCTGAGGCCTGTTTGTCTAGAGCAAGAGATGCTGGAGTCATAAATTGGTGGGAAGAGCTCAATGATAATTTGGAATTAGTAAAAGTGGAATTGCTGGAAGCTGAGGGTGAACTAGCATAGGGATGAGAAACTCCTGGGAGTCAGGTGGGCCTCCATACTACTGTGAGTTTTACCGCCAGGAATCCCACCAGGTTTTCAGGGTGAAAAACTGAGAAAGATCCTCTTGGTGCTCTGGCAGGGATAGAGAAAAACAGTAACCACTGTGAAATATGCCCAAAGGATTCTCCATGACAAAGTCCTACTTTCCAGGGAAAAAGACCTTATCATAACCTTATCCTACCTGAAGGAAGGGCATTTCTCTCACTTCAACCCCCAATAGCCTTCCTGTTTCACTTAAGCTGGAAAAAGAAAAAAACAAACTATGATCTACTTGTGAGGTGCACAGCCCAGGGACACAGGCCCACTGAAAGACTGAAATTTCATAAGAAAATAAAACACTTTCCCTCTCCCACATCTTACCACCACACTATTAGGGCTCCAACAGAACATCAGTAGATTACATCTAAATGAGTTACAACAGATTCTCTCTGAAAAGTACTTATGGAAGCCCAAAACCAATGACATTAGAGAAATCTGAAGTCTCCAGCACTTTTAGATAAAGCAAACATTGAACACAGATGAACTCCCAGCCAAATTAGCATAAAAATTCATACTAAGGCCTACTGACTTCTTTTCCTATTATTCAATACATCACACCTGGCTTCCAACAAAAAATGATAAGGCATACTACAAGACAAGGGAAAAAACAGCCTGAAGAGATAAAGCAAGCATCAGAATCAGACACAGCATACAACATATGACCCAGGTGTTGGAATTATCAGACAGGGAATTTAAAGTCACTAAGATTAAGATGTAAAGGCTTTAATGAAAAAAGTAGACAACATGCAAGAACAAACTGCTAATAAGCAGAGAGATGGAAGCTCTAATAAAAAATCAAATTTAAGTACTAGGAAAAAATTCACTATATTGGAAATGAAGAACCACTTTGAAGAGTTCATTAGTGACTGGATATGGCTGAGAAGAGAGTCAGCAAGCTTGAATATATGTCAATAGAAATGCCCCAAATTAAAGTGTGGGGCAATTTCAAAAGGTAATATACATGTAACTGGAAATCAGAAAGAAAAGAAAGAGAGAAAGGAACAGAAAAAAATATTTAAAGTAATAATAGCTGATAATATCATCCTCAATGGGGAAAAAACTGAGAGCGTTTTCCCTACAGTCAGGAACACGACAGGGATATCCACTTTCACCACTATTGTTCAACATAGTACTGGAAGTCCTAGCCTCAGCAATCAGACAACAAAAAGAAATAAAAGCCATCCAAACTGGCAAGGAAGCAGTCAAACTTGCACTCTTCGCAGATGACATATGATACTCTATATAGAAAACCCGAAAGATTCCACCAAAAAATTGCTAGAACTGATAGGAGTTCAGCAAAGTCACAAGATATAAAATCAACATACAAAAATCTGTTGCATTTCTATACACCAATAATGAAGCAGCTGAAAGAGAAATCAAGGAATGGATCCCATTTACAACTATACCAAAAACTGTAAGATACATAGGAATAAATCTAACCAAAGAGGTGAAAGATTTGAACACTGAAAACTATGGAATACTTATGAAAGAAATTGAAGATGATACAAAGAAATGGAAAAACATTCCATGCTCATGGACTGGAAGAACAAATATTGTTAAAATGTCTATACTACCCAAAGCAATCTACACATTC
This sequence comes from Leptonychotes weddellii, assembly GCF_054177405.1. Classification (NCBI taxonomy): domain Eukaryota; kingdom Metazoa; phylum Chordata; class Mammalia; order Carnivora; family Phocidae; genus Leptonychotes; species Leptonychotes weddellii. The sequence goes on from NC_138373.1 coordinate 83,819,969, forward strand.
AGTGTAATCCCTATCGAAATAACACCAGCATTTCTCATAGAGCTAGAACAAACAATCCTAAATTTTTATGGAACCAGAAAAGACCCCAAATAGCCAAAGTAACGTTGAAAAAGAAAGCCAGAGCTGAAGGCATCACAGTTCCAGGCTTCAAGCTGTATTACAAAGCTGTAATCATCAAGACAGCATGGTACTGGCACAAAAATAGACACAGAGATCAATGGGACAGAACAGAGAACCCAGAAATGGACCCTCAATTCTATGTTCAGCTAATCTTCAACAATGCAGGAAAGAATATCCAATGGAAAAAAGACAAGTCTCTTCAACAGATGCTGTTAGGAAAATTGGACAGCAACATGCAGAAGAATGAACTGGACCATTTTCTTACACCATACACAAAAATAAAGTCAAAATGGATAAAATATCTAAATGTGAAACAGGAATCTATCAAAATCCTAAAGGAAAATACAGGCAGAAACCTCTTTGACCTCGACCGTAGCAACTTCTTACTAGACGTCACCAGAGGCAAGGGAAACAAAAGCAAAATGAACTATTGGGACTTCATCAAGATAAAAATCTTCTGTACAGCGAAGGAAACAATCAGTAAAACTAAAAGGGAACCTATGGAATGGGAGAAGATATATGCAAATGACATATCAGATAAAGAGCTAGTATACAAAATCTCTAAAGAATTTATCGAACTCAACACCCAAAAAATAAATAATCCAGTTAAGAAATGGGCAGAAAACATAAACAGACATTTCTCCAAAGAAGACAAATGGCCAACAGACACATGAAAAGATGCTCAACATAACTCATCATCAGAAAAATACAAATCAAAACCATGATGAGATACCACCTAACACCAGTCAGAATGCCTAAAATTAACAACTCAGGACACAACTGATGTTGATGAGGATGTGGAGAAAGGGGAACCCTCTTACACTGTTGGTAGGAATGCAAAGTGGTACAGCCACTCTGGAAAACAGTATGGAGGTTCCTCATAAAGTTAAAAATAGAACGACCCTATGACCCAGCAATGGTATTTATCCAAAGGATAGCCAAAGGATTCAAAAACTAATTCGAAGGGACACATGCACCCCAATGTTTATAACAGCACTATCAACAATAGCCAAATTATGGAAAAAGCTCAAATGTCTATCAACTGATGAATGGATAAAGATGTGGTATATATACACAATGGAATATTACTCAGCCATCAAAAAGAAGGAAATCTTGCCATTTGCAATGATGTGGATGGAGCTAGAGTATTATTCTAAGCGAAATAAGTCAGTCAAAGACAAATACCATATGATTTCATTCATATGTGGAATTTAAGAAACAAAACAGATGAATACAGAGAAAGGGAAGGAAAAATAAGATAAAAACAGAGAGGGAGGCAAACCATAAGAGACTCTTGACTTTAGAGAACAAACTGAGGGTTGCTGGAGGGGAGGTGGGTGGAGAGATGGGTTAAATGGGTGATGGGCATTAAGGAGGGCACTTATGATGAGCACTGGGTGCTGTATTTAAGTGATAAATCACTAAATTCTACTCCTGAAACTAATACTACACTGTATGTTAACTACCTTGAATTTAAGTAAAATCTTGAAAGGAAAAAATGTAAAAATAGCTGAGAATTTTCCAAAAATAATGACAGACACCAAACTATAAATCCAGGAAGCTCAGGGAACACCAAGCAAGATAAATACCAAAAAACTACTCATGGGTATATCATAGTCAAACTACAGAAACCAAAAACAATGCGAAAATCTTTTTTTTTTTTTTAAAGAATTTATTTATTTATTTGAGAGAGAGAGAATGAGAGAGAGCACATGAGAGGGGGGAGGGTCAGAGGGAGAAGCAGACTCCCTGCCGAGCAGGGAGCCCGATGCGGGACTCGATCCAGGGACTCCAGGATCATGACCCGAGCCGAAGGCAGTTGCCTAACCAACTGAGCCACCCAGGCGCCCCAATGCGAAAATCTTGAAAGAAGCTGGGGCAAAGGAAGAAAATCACCTTATTCACAGAGAGAAAAAAAAGAATTATAACTGATCTCTCATCAGAAGCCATTTAAGAAGATAGTGGAGTGAAATATTTAAAGTGCCGAGAGAAAAGAAATCACCAACTTAAAATTGTATGTACAGTGAAAATATCCTTCAAAAGTGAAGGAGAAATAGAGACTTTCCCAGGAAAAACTGGGAGAATCTATCATCAGCAGATCTATCCTCTGAAAAATGTTAAAAGAAGTTCTTTGAGAGAAGGAAATGGTTTAGGTCAAAAACCCAGAGCTACATAAAGAGAAGAGCATCAGAGAAGGAATAAATTAAGGTACAATAAAAATATTTTATTTTTCTTATTCTTAATTCATCTAAAAGATAATAGCTTAGGGGTGCCCAGGTGGCTCAGTTGGTTTGAGCATCTGCCTTCGGCTCAGGTCATGATCCCGGGATCTTGGGATGGAGCCCTTTGTCAGGCTCCCTGCTCAGAGGGAATCTGCTTCTTCCTCTCCCTCTGCCCCTCCCCCCTGCTTGTGTGTGCTCTCTCTCTCTCTCCCTCTCTCAAATAAATAAATAAAAGCTTTAAAAAAAAAGATAATAGCTTTAGATAATAGTAATAATATAGAGTGATTATAGCATATGGATAAGTAAAATGAGTGACAGCAATGTCATTAGGGTCCAGAGGAAGGAATTAGAAATATTCTGCTATAAGGTAGTTGTACTACAAATGAAGCAGTATAGCATTATTTGGAGGTGGACTTAAACTAACTAAAAATGTATACTGCAATCTCTGGGGTAGCCACTAAAGAATGTTTAGAAATAAGTATAATTGATATGCTAAGAGAGGAGAAAAAATGAAATCATATAAATTGCTGAAAAAGAGGAAAAAAAAGAGCAACCAATTCTATATTGGAACAGGAAAACAGAGGACCTGAGAAAGGATTTCTCCCAGGATGAAACTGAGAGACCACGCAGAATGTTTGAATGTGTTGAGAATAGACACCTGTGTTACGTTGGAATGCAGTACTAGTAAGTATATAAAAGACTAAATCATTATAAAACTGAGGCAATAATGAACTCCAAATAAAACAAAACACTGTGCAAGAAAAGAAACATTTGGGGGCACCTGGGTGGCTCAGTTGGTTAAGCATCCAACTGTTGATTTCAGCTCAGGTCATGTGCTCACTGGTGTCTCCTTGAGATTCTCT
>NC_138373.1:83823673-83876207 GCF_054177405.1 Leptonychotes weddellii
AAAAAAAAAAGAGTAGAAGGGGATCTAACATTTATTGAGATAGTAAGTATGGCACTTAAACACATTTTCACTCACTTAATCCTCACAACAGTTCTCTGATTTACTACATATATTATTCCTATTTTTCAAAGGAGCATTCGGAAGCATGTAGAAGTTAAACAATTTACATCATTTTATTCTCATTCAAGGTCTGCCTAGAAACACCTTAACAACTTTTTTAAAATGGTTAGGCTTTTTTAGGGAGTAACCCTAAGCAACAGAACTGAAGGGACTTGAGGTATTATTCTTCCTATATACATTCAGAGATTGCTTAATAAAAGTGGGTTAACATTTTTACACTGAAAAGAATGACTATTAAATTTGTGCATGATAGGGGCGCCTAGGTCGCTCAGTCGGTTAAGCGTCTGCCTTCCACTCGGGTCATGATCTCAGAGTCCTGGGATTGAGCCCTACGTCGGGCTCCCTGCTCGGCAGGGAGCCTGCTTCTCCCTCTCCCTTTGCTGTTCCCCCTGCTTTTGCTCTCTCTCTCTCTTTTGTCAAATAAATAAATAAAATCTTTAAAAAAATAAATAAAATAAATAAATTTATGCATGGTAAATATTCATCTTTAAGAAAATCCTAGCTTATAGGTAGAAAGATTGATGCATTAGTGAACTTATGCCATCTAATTAGTACTAAAGTCTGCCAATTTTTTCTTTGTGTGTCTTTAGAATCCAGTTTCCCATTATGCTACCATCTCAATTCTGCTTCTGATTTTTTTTTGTTCCCTATCATTCTCTTTGCATGCAATCGTCTCACTCATCCATCTTGCATACCACTGAAATATTAACCTAAGAAACTTTTAATTGCCACCATCCACAATCAAAAAAGGACTCCTAGTTACATACATCTGTTGCTTAAAATCCATAGCTGAGCAGGCAAGATGCACCATAGTCTCACCAACCTTTATACTCAGACTTAGATCCCCATATAAACAATTGCCTCCAGCCAAGTCATTCTACTCCGTGTCCCTACCTTTCTTGTGCTTGCTTCATTCATTAAGTCCCTTCGTTTTGACATAGTTTTTGAATATAGGTGAAATCCGGAGCTGAAGGACAAGAAAGAATTCTTGAGACATCTTTGGTGCAAAAAGGTAATTTTATTAAAGCAGGGGGACAGGACCCATGGGCAGAATGAGCTGCACTGGGGTAGTGAGGAGCAATTGATTATATACTATGGAGTTAGGAGAGGTAAGGAAAAAGGGAGATCTGCAAAAGGACTTTCATATGCTAAAAAAGACCCTCCGGATACTGGAGGCCTTGCAGTTATCAAGCTAAATTTGTTTTCCCTCTAGAGAAGTATTAACATTAAGATAGTTAGAAGTTTCAGGGAGGAATGTCACACATATGGGGGGGGCCCGCCAGGGAGGTTGCGGGTTGTCAGTTTGTGCTTCATCCTCAGCTTGCCTTCTGCTCCCTCAACAGTTTGAAATTCTGTCACTGCCTCTGCCTAGCCAGATCTTACCCAACTTCAAAATCCCATCCTTTTCATAAACGTTTATTTTTCCTCCACAGCATTCCAGGCCAGTCATCTTTCCCCTTGAGATTTTATGCCAGTATCTGCAAACTTCTTTTAGCATTGCCCCAAGAACTACTGCAAGCTGGCTTGAATTTTCACCTTTTTTCTTATCTGCCTATTAGATTTACGTGATTTGCCTTCTCATTAGATTTTAAACTACTTAAGAGCAGGCACCAATCAAATACAAATAAAAGGCCATGTTTACAGCCAAACCACTATGGTGGGTATAAAAATAAAACTATGAAACAAGACAGACAGTCCCTGTTCACACAGTGTTTACAGTCTTCATCTTTTTTAGCACTGGCCAGTCTTTTGTGTGTTAGTAGAGATAAAGCTGGATTCAGTGATTATGCCTACCCATGATTCCTACTAGTGTACCATGAAATAATAGACTTTTACATTATACAAAGTGCCCATGGAACATGAAAAAAAAGAATTATCAAGACAAGTCTGTATTCCCAAATTCACAGTTTAAAGCAAAGAAATTCCCTGCTCTTCCATACCCAAATATCTTTGTTCTTGTCAGTAAGGATATACAGAAGCAGGGTCATGCTCAAACAAATTCTTAACAGGGTCATGTTTAAATAAACTCTTTGTGCACTTTGTAAACTAATCTATTTTATGAGACCTGGTGGAGACTAAATACCTACTTCATCTGGCATAATATATTCATTTCTTTCCAAATGTCATTATGGACACCATACCAAATTCTATCCACAGTGATCACAAAGTCACCTAATCTTTCTGGGCCACATGTTTCTTCTAAAATCAAAGAATTATGCTTGAGAATTTTGAAGGTCTTTCCAGTTATAGAATTCTACAATTATATACATACCACCTAGACTTGTAATCAGAGTGCTAGAATAGTAAGGACAAGAAACAAAAAAAATTTTCTTTAGTTGCATAATGGTTAATTTCATTTGTCAGCTTGACTGCACCACAGGGTGCCCAGATTAAATATTATTTGTGGGTGTGTCTGTGATGGTGTTTCAGGATGAGATTATCATTTCAATTGGTGGACTCAGTAGATAACCCTCCCCTATGTGGGTAGGTATCTCACAATCCACCTGGGGCCTGAACGGAACAAAAAGCAGAGGAAGAAGAAATTTGCCCCTTTTCTTCCTGCATGCCTGCTTAAACTGAAACATTGGTCTCCTGCCCTTGGACTGAAATTTACACCATCAGCTCCCTTCATTCTCAAGACTTCAGGCTCAGACTGGAATTATACCACTGGCTTTCCCAACTCCCCAGCCTGCAGATAGTAGACTTCTCAGCTTCCATAATGACATGAGCCAATTCCCCTATAATAAATGTGTATGCGTGCATGTGTGTACACACACTACTGGTTCTGTTTTGCAGGAAAATTCTCATACAAAGTTGTAAAATACCAATGAGATAAGGTCAAAGAAGCCAGAATGGGGATTTATATGTAACTCCTATTATACTTACTAAAACAAACACCATACCACCTACTGATAGAAATGTTTGGGTGCAAATGGAGCAACAAAAACTTAGCCTAGCAGTTCTGGGTAAATATATGGCATTTGAAAAATCTCTCTTATGCAAGATAATATATTTGAAAATATCAAAACTGGTTAAGTTCCTAGTGATTCTTCCAGATCTACTGAAAAAAATAGAGACAATCCTACAATATGAGTAGGAAAGAGAAAGCCTATTTCAGTGTTTCTCAAATTTTGACGTTCTTGTGATTCACCAGTGGTGGGGGGGAATCTCTTAAAATGCAGATTCTTTTTTTTTTTTTAAAAGATTTTATTTATTTATTTGACAGAGAAAGACACAGCGAGAGAGGGAACACAAATGGGGAGTGGGAGAGGGAGAAGCAGACTCCCTGCCGAGCAGGGAGCCGATGCGGGACTCGATCCCGGGACTCCAGGATCATGACCTGAGCCGAAGGCAGTCGCTTAACCAACTGAGCCACCCAGGTGCCCCAAAATGCAGATTCTGATTCAGAAGATTTAGGCTGTTCTGCATGGTAAGCAATGATCCTTAATTTGTCAAAACCCAACCAATTACAGGAAATATAAATACTTTTTTTAATTGGTGGCACTGTGGGTGTGATGGAACCAAAATAAAGATCACACTTCCTAATGACATCTTGCCAGTTCAGGCTGGCCATAGTTTTCCCACAAATGGATTCTTCCAGACTGAGCCTCCATTACTCATGGGCACTGCCCTTTTAAGTATATCAGATTCTATTGCAAGCAATGTGTCAAGGTTCATGCCTTCCCACAGAGATGTCAGCAAGCCTGATCCTCCATCAGTTTAGTACTACATAAGCCCATTCTCATATTGCTTCATCATCTTTTCAGATCAACTGTCAAGACTGCAGTGGTCCCACTACTTACCCTTGTCCAACTTAACAGCTCTTTCCTATCCTGATGATAAGCCTCCACAAGAGCTATCTCCACTTGTCTTCACATGTCAAGTCCACCTCCCAAAACCCACAAGTCCCTCTTAGTACATTTTGACCAATATTATTTAAGGCACAACAAATGTTGCCACTGTGTGCCATTTTTCTTCTTAAAATTCCAGGAATGAACTATCAGTGATACCTGATAATCTTATTAAGCCAATATTCACCTTTTGGAGCACCATCCTGATTCCATCAAAACAAACTTGTATAGCACTGTATTTGTGTTCACATCTGATATTGTCAAAAGAGCAAAGTAGACCCTGACACGCAAGGAAGGCAGTGATGCCTCAAATTATCTCCCATTATGCCCAACTGCCTTAACACGCTGTCAACTCAGCTGAACAAGGTACCAAATCAGCTACAGATGCCAAATCTGCAACATATGCTCCAGTTCAAGGATAGGTCTTCTCTAGAAACTGCAAAAGAACCAGTACAATAAACACAACCAACATAACATACCCATAATGGCAATTGCAAACTGCTCTTATTCAAATGAGTCATCATGAGATGCTGATTAGTATCTTTTCTCTAAATTTCCCAAATACATTCTTTGGGTGAAACTTGTAGTATGGCTTTAATCCAGTTCTCCTTGTCAGGAGAAAACAAATCTGGGGGCTTTTCCTAGCATTGGCTATGATTCAACACCACATCTGAAAAGTATGATTCTCCTGGTTCTAAGATGTTCTCTCAAGATGTGATGATGCCCTTTCCTAGCATCATTACCCAGTTACATACTTCTTTCCCACAGTTTCCACTTATTACCTTGTTTCAGCCTTCCTGGGTGGGAGTCTCTGCCCAACCACGGCATAAGCAGTAGGCACAGCCTTGACAGAGTTTGCCCAGGAAACAGGACTAGGGTAAGAAAGGTTAAGGATGATGAAACTATATCTACCACTAACCAGTGAGATAGCACTGAGCCAAATTCAGAGAAATTAAAATAGTGTTCTGAATACTATCTCTTTCTTCCAGACACACAAGGGCAGTCCCAGAGACAGCAAATATGGATACAGAAAAACAAAGAAACATTTTGTGAGAGGAAGAATGCAGGATTGTTGTGATTGCATCAAGCCCCACTCCTTTTGTTCCCATCCCACATTCCAGAAACCTGTCCAAAAGTGTCTCCCCTTTACTACCCATGTAGTCAGATGAAAGATATATTCACCAAAGTGAGTCAGACATCTTTCCTGCCTTATCATCCCCCAGGTTACTAATAGATGTTTTAATTGCTCATCCCAGTTCTCAACCAAACTTTGTGTATAGTCAATGATATCTGTCCATTCATTATTACTCTCTATAGTTCATTTTTGTACATTGCCAGCCAATAAATGCACGCCTTGATCCAGTGAAATCTAGGGAACCGATTAATGTATAACTTGCTACTCCATACCATAAATGGTATTCTCAGCCACTGCTTAGGTCACTGGGTAAGCACCGACCAAAGTAGATTACATGTCTACTCCAAGCAGGACCCATCTGAAACCAGCTGCAACTACTAGTAAGAGTTCTATATATTCACTTGCCAGCTAAATGCTGGGTCTTCAGAGACTCTTACCCAAAGCCATCTTCAGGTAGTTCTTTTCTTATTGACATTTATACAGTCTTCTACCTTATTAGAAGCTTCAACAGGAAGCAAAGGAATTTGTCATTTTTTCCACCCAATATTTCATAACGTGAGCATCTTCATGCTGCTCAGTTCAAGTAACTAGGTGGTTACAGGACAAGGACAGGGGCAGGATAAGGACAACCTCTACATTCTGGTCCCCTTCTGAGCCATCAGCTGGGCCTTTCTGGTTGGCATCTCCATAGCCCACTTCAATTCACCACTGGAATTCCTACAGGTATTTCCATAATTGCATTCCCCATAAAGCATTGCGTGATTATACATCAAGACCTTGGCAAGGTCAAGTTCTTGCAGTACTATGCATACACCACCCTCAATTTTGACCCATTGTTCAAACTTACCCTTGCTTCTTCAGCCAAGGTTTTATGAGCCAGTGATCAAATGCGGCAAACTTCTAGACTGTATTTCATTCTATATTTGGGCAATTGGGGAACTTTTATTAGTAAACCAAGAAATTCACTTTGCTTTAACAAGGAGAGAAACCTTGTCCACAATAGCCAAAATATGGAAAGAGCCCAGATGTCAACCGACTGATGAATGGGTAAAGAAGATGTGGTGTATGTTATATACACACACACACACACACATATAAACACAATGGTATATTACTCAGCCATCAAAAAGAATGAAATCTTGCCATTTGCAATGACATGGATGGAACTAGAGGGTATTTTGCTAAGAGAAATATGTCAATCAGAGAAAGACAAATACCGTATGATTTCACTCATATGTGGAATTTAAGAAACAAAACTGATGAACATAAGGGGAAGGGAAGGAAAAATAAAATAAGATAAAGAGAGAGAGAGAGGCAAACTGTAAGAAACTCTTAACTACAGAGAACAAACTGAGGGGAGGGTTGCTGGAGGGGAGGTGGGTGGGAGGATGGGGTAATTGGGTGATGGGCATTAAGAAGGGCACTTGATGTAATAAGCACTGGGTATTATATGTGACTGAAGAATCACTAAATTCTACCCCTGAAACTAATAATATACTATATATTAACTAACTTGAATTTAAATAAAAATCTAAAAAAAAAAAAAAAAAAGGCAAGAAAGAAAAAACCAAGGAGAAAAACCTATGATTCAAACCATTCAACACTAAGAGCTGCCACTTTTGGAAGCTCCTGTTGTTAGTTCTAAGGGCAGGGAAGCAATATAGTTATGGATACACTATAATCCCCAGGGCCACGGCCAGTGGGGACTATATGGTATATGGATGGGTATATGGTGGGGTACTCCTATATCCATATACCATTTCCACTTTAACACTGAGCTCTTCTGAAATGCTCCTTCCTTATGGGAAGTAGAATTTGACATTACCCAAGACAGAAAGGTATTTTGGATCTGAGAATCATTTTAAATCCCTGATTAGTGGGAGCAACATCCACTAAATCCCAGTAAGAAGCCAGTAATTGTTTCTCAAAAGGGCCATATCTCTTCTTGGCATCATGTAACTATAAATCCAATATTCCAGAAGTCACTGTTTGGGGAGGAGAGGATAGTGTTAAAGACTTCTGCAAGAGACTCCAGTCTACATGTGTCTAGACAGTAAAAGCCTCCAAAGCAATCTGTGCATTAGGCCAACCCAAATGATACTGTTTGGGGCTATAGCCCTCTGCAAGTTTCTCAAAGCCTAATTTTTTTGTTTGTTTTAGATCTCATTCAAATTCAGATTTCTTTTTCTTGCCACTCAATATATTAGGGTTAACAAGATGCCCAGGAACAGTGTATGGTATTCCCCACAGCCAAATGCCCCACAAAGTATTGTGTCTCTTTCTTATTAGCAGGGCCTGGCAAATATATCAGTGTAATCCCTGCCTTGTGTGGACTGTATCCTGTGGCCTCCAACCCAAGTCATTCTCAAATGTTTAACTAATTGAATTCAGCCTTGTATCTTAGCCCAGACAGATTAACCATCTTCAACTAGTCAATGTACCAGTGTTATTCTCAAATCTTTCTGGACTTCCTCCTCTGAGAGGGAGACTTTCATGCTATCATTAATGCATATATTAACTTGCATTTGACTGTGATTGAGACTAAACCTCACCTTGCCAGGTTGTCAAAATATACAGGAGAGTTCAGCTACCCTTAGGAAAGGATGGTGAATGTATATCAGTCATTCTCATGAAAGAGGAAATTTTGCCTGACTTGCTTCTAAGATTGGAGGGAAAAGAATTAACCAAGACAACCACAGCATCCCAGTCATCTTAGCCTATTGGATTTCCTGAACAGCTTTCCCCATGTCTGACATGCTGGGAGTTATCAGAACTACTTGCTTTAAGCACAATAAGCAGCAGCTAGTTTCCATGAGTCACCCACTTTTTTTCCACAGGCCAGAGACAGAGGAGGGTTTAGGCAAATCTAAAAATTCCTAATCAATATGACCAATTAAAATCAAGCAAAAAGTAGAATTGCCAGCAATGGCAAAGCCCTCCATTCATAAACACAATTATTCCACTTGTGCACTTGGGTATAGAGAAAGCCACTGCAAAATTTTGCATTTGGGTTTTTTTTATTAATTTTGTTGTCAATTTAAATTCATTCATGTTGGGCACCTGGGTGGCTCAGTTGGTTAAGCGACTGCCTTCAGCTCGGGTCATGATCCCAGGGTTCTGGGATTGAGCCCCACATCAGGCTCCCTGCTCCGCGGGAAGCCTGCTTCTCCCTCTCCCACTCCCCCTACTTGTGTTCCCTCTCTTGCTGTGTCTCTCTCTGTCAAATAAATAAATAAAATCTTTAAAAAAATAAATAAATAAATTCATTCATGTTGTAGTAAATAGAGTGAATTTAACAAAACCCTTTAGGCAAGGTGCTCACCTGTGCTGAAGTAGTTTTTCTTCCTTCTAGCTAGCAATACTGTGCAACCCAGCAATGTGCAAAGTGGGCACATTTTTCTTTTGTTTCCAAATACCTGCTTTAACTTTATGTTGTCTCACTTTATTTTTCCCTGGCCCCATCAGTGATTTAACTTTTACTAAAGCAGTTTGTTATAACCAGGGGGTTATAACAACCATTATAACGTTTCTTCCTCATTTTGTTTCTGGCCGTTTCTTCCTCATTTTGTTTCTCCTTCTTCAGGCATTTTCCTTTCACTACTTTGAACCCAGGGTGGGTCGGCAACCACCCTAACTTCAAAATGTTGTTAGATTCCCATGCTGGCTAAGATGGAGTAAATCTACTATTATGTAATTACAACTCTGGATGTTGTATCTGGATGATACAAAAAGCAACCACCTGAAAGCTCTGAAAATTAAATCATAGCAGGCAGATTAGGAAAATAAATTAAAACTGTGATGACCAGTAATGCAGTGAGTTTTCTGATTTTTTTTCCCTCCTTTATCACCCAGCTTTAACCCAAGGGTGGCCCACTGCACAGTAGGCACAGCTAACAAAAACTCAAAGAGAAATCCTCTTTTTCTTGCCAGAGGACCAGAAAAATAGGCTTTTATTTATATTATCTATTTTCTCTGAGACTTTCTATTTTTTCATTTATTTCAAATATGTTTGTAATTGTTTGTTGAAGGCTTTTTATGATGGCTGCTCTGAATTCCTTGTCAGAGGGGCATCTGGGTGGCTTAGATGGGTAAGCAGCTGGCTCTTGATTTTGGCTCAGGTCATGATCCCCGGACCCTAGGATTGAGCCCTGTGTGGGGCTCTGGGCTCAGCAGGGAGTCTGCTTGAGGATTCTCTCCCTCTCCTTCTGCCCCTCCCTCTCTTGCTCACTCACACTTTCTCTCGCTCTAAAATAAATAAATCTTAAAAGAAAAAAAAGAAAACCATTTTAAATAAATAAATAATAAATTCCTTGTCAGATAATCCCAACATCTGTATCATCTCAGTATCGGCACTGATGGTCTTTTCTTATTCAAGTTAAGATTTTCCTGATTCTTAGAAGAATGAGCGATTTTGATAGTACTCTGGACATTTTGAATATTGTTATGAGACTCTTATCTAAATCCTCTGATTTAGCAGGGGCGCCTGGGGGGCTCAGTGGTTAAGCGTCTGCCTTCAGCTTGGGTCATGATCCCAGGGTCCTGGGATTGAGCCCCACATCGGGCTCCCTGCTCGGCAGGAAGCCTGCTTCTCCCTCTCCCACTCCCCCTGCTTGTGTTCCTGCTCTTGCTGTGTCTCTCTCTGTCAAATAAATAAAATAAAATCTTAAAAAAAATAAAAATCAATAAATCAATCCTCTGATTTAGCAGACCTTTTCTGACACCATGCTGGTGGGTGAGAAGGGATACTTTCCCACTACTCCCAGGTGGGGATGGAAATCCAGACTCCCCAGGTATTTTCTACTGCACCTCAAGCAGAGTTTGGGGGAGGGGTATCATCACAGCTAGATGAAGGGAAAGTCTAGCCTCTTCACTCAGCCTTTGCTGAAGAAGATATAACCACTATTTATTCTGGGTTGTAATGGTTGCATTAGGGTGGTTAGCATGTAAAAGATATCTTTCTTGCTAATCTGCCACTTTTCTGTTCCTTTAGCTAGAGAGAGGCAGTTTTCCCTGGGGCCTTTTTTGGTTTACGCCCATTAATGTTTCTGGGTTGCTCTTTAGCATCTAGTCCCCGCATACAAATCATCAACAACAACAAAATCAACAAAGAGAAACTCTGCCAGATTTTCCACATGTCCCATGTCCCTAATCTTTCTGCCTTCTCTCTACCTTCCAAAGTCTTCTATGTTTCCATTATATATTCTGTCCAGGATTTTTAGCTGTACTTATTAGAAAGCCTAAGGAAAAGTTTATCTACTCCATCTGTCTTGCAACCTAATTGTCTTTTAAAACAAAACAAATCAACTTTCTTCAGAGAATTTTAACAGAACTCTGTTCATGTCATTCTACCCAAAATGTCCAGGATACAATCTAAAATTACTCAAAATATCAAAATCCAGGAAAATGTACCTAATTATTGAGAGGAAAAACAATCAAGAGAGGACAACCCTTAGATGACTCTGATATCCAAACTATCAGAAAAATACTTTAATGTTATGACTATGCTCTGAAGCAAAGGTGAAAACTCTTGAAATGAATGGAAAGATAGAAATTTTCAGCACAGAAATAGAAACTATAAAAACAAATCAAATAAAAATTTTAGAACCAAAAAATACAATATTGGGAATAAAAAAATCAGTGCTTGGGCTCAATAGCAGAATGGAGATGAAACTGGGAAGGGTATAGACAATAGATTAAGGGAGATTATCCAAGCTGAAGAACAGAGGGAAGAAATAGAAAATAAATTAACAGAGCCTTAGGGACTTGTGAGACAATATTAAATGGTCTAATAGTCATACCATTGTCACCACAGAGGAAAATGAGAAACAACTAGTAAAGAAAAAAAAATCTAAAGAAATTACACTGAAAATTTCCCAAATTTGAAGAAAGGCCTAAATCTATGTATTTAAGTAGCTCAGAGAACAACCCTCAGATAAATTCAAAGAAAATCAAACCCAAACACATTACAATAAAATTGCTGAAGACCAAAAATTAAGAAAAGCTTTGAAAGGAGCCATAAAAGTCACACTGCATATAGAAGAACAGCAATTTGAGTGACTGCAGATTTCTCATCAGAAACGAGGGAAGCCAGAAAACAGTGAAACAACATCTTTAAAAGTACTGAAAGAAAAGTACTATCAACCTACAATTCTATGTCCAGTGAAAATAACCTTCAGGAATGATGACAAAAATCCATATACTCTCAAATGAAAGAAAACTAAGCAAATTTGTTGCCCACAGATTTTCTCTAAAATAAGTGGTAAAAGGAGTTCTTCTGGCTGAAAGAAAATGATAACAGGGAAATATTGGAACTTCAAGAATAAAGGAAGAACAACAAAAATGGGTATGTATTTAGATAAACATTTTTTAATTATTTTCTTCTAAGTTCCTTAAATATGCATAGTCATTGAAAGCAAAAATTATAACATTTTCTGATGTGGGTTTTCAGTTATTTATGTTTAAAACATGACAAGCATAACATAAAAGAAAGGATAAAGAAAAGATTTCTAAATTTTGTTTGAAGTGGCAAAATATTAACTCTAAGTAGACTGTGAAAGGTTAGGTTAGTATATTGTAATCCCTACAGTATGTGCACACCTGCACACACACAATATATATCCAATAAACCAATAATATGAAATGAATGGAATATTTAAAAAATCAAACAATCCAAAAGAACACAGAAAATGAGAAACAGATGGAAAAAATAATAAAATGACAGATTGAACCACAGATTAATATTTGTATAAAATATAAATAATCTATGTATATTAATTAAAAGACAAAGAATTTCAAATTGGATTTAAAAAAATGAGACCCAACTATTGGCTGTCTACAAGGAATTCACTTTAACTACAATGGTATAGATATGTTAAAAGTAGAGGAGGGACGGGCACCTGGGTGGCTCAGTGGTTAAGCGTCTGCCTTCGGCTCAGGTCATGATCCCAGGGTCCTGGGATCGAGCCCCGCATCAGGCTCCCTGCTCGGCGGGAAGCCTGCTTCTCCCTCTCCCACTCCCCCTGCTTGTGTTCCCTCTCTCGCTGTCTCTCTCTCTGTCAAATAAATAAATAAAATCTTTAAAAAAAAAAAGTAGAGGAGGGAAAAAATATACCATGCAATTATTAATCAACAGAAAACTGGAGTTATTATATTAATATGGGACAAAGGATATTTCATATTAAAGAAGATAAGTGTGGATAAAGAGGGGCATTACATAATTATAAAAGATTAGCTCTCCAAAAATACACAAGAATCCTAAATTTGTGTTCACCTAATAGTAGAATTTCGAAATCTATGGATCAAACACTAATACAACTTAGAGAAATAAATAAATCCAAAATTATACCTGGAGACTTAAAGAGTCTTCTTTTAGTAATTGACAGAACAAGAAGACAGCCAAACAAGGATACAGATTTGAGCAACACTATGAACAAACTTGACCTAGTGGACATGTATGGATGTTTATAGAATATAGAATATTCTATCCAACAAAAGTAGAGTACACATTTATTTCAAGTTTACATGAACACTCACCAAGACAAACCATATATTTGACCATAAAACAAACCTTAACATACTTGCAAGAAGTTATATTATATAAATTATTTCTCGACCATAACAGAATTAAATTACAAGTCAATAACAGAAAGATAAATGGAAGATAGCCAACTAAGTGAAAATTAAACAACTTGCTTCTAAATATCACATGGGGCAAACAGAAAATTGTGGGGAAGTTAGAAACTCATTTAAACTGAATAAAAATTAAAATGTAATATATCAAAATTTGTAGCAGGAAACTAAATCAGTGATTATGGGAGATGGATGGATGGATAGATAGATAGATAGATCTAGATCGTTAAAAGGTTGTATTAGAAAAGAAAAAAGGTCTCAATCAATCATTTAAGATTCCACCTAAAGAGATACTCTTCACTATAGAGAACAAACTGAGGGTTGTGGAAAGGGAGGTGGATGGGCGGGATGGGGTAATTGGGTGATGGGCATTAAGGAGGGCACTTGATGTAATGAACACTTGGTGTTATATGCAACTGATGAATCACTAAATTCTACCCCTGAAACTAGTAATATGCTATATGTTAACTAAATAGAATTAAAAAAAAAAGATTCCACCTTAAGAAACAAGAAAACGAAGAACAAATTGAAACCAAAGCAAGTTGAAGGAAGGAAGTAACAAAAACAAGAGCAAAATCAATGACATTGAAATTTTTTAAATGGTAAAAATAAATGAAACCAAAAGCCAATTATTTGAATAAATTAATAAAATTGATAAAACTCTCACTAGATTGATCAGGATAAAAGGAGAGAAGACACACATTACTAATATCAGAAAGAAAGAAGGAGTATCACTACAGACCACATAGACTTTGAAAAAGTAATAAGAGAATGCTACCTATTTCTCTATGCCTATAATATGAAAATGTGGATAAAATAGAATAATTCTTCAAATGAATCTGAATAATTCTTTGAAGGACTTACCAAAATTCACTTAAGAAGAAACAGATAAAATAAAAACCCCATGCCCTACCAACATTCAAAGAAGAAATAATACCAATTCTACATAATCTCTTTAAGAAAATAGAATAGAAAGGAACACTTCTCAACTTATTTTGTGAGACAAGCATTACTCTAATACCAATACCAGACACAGACATTACAGGAAATAAAAACTATGGAAAACTATCCTTCATGAATATGATAATTTTTTTCAACAAAATATTAGCAAATAGAATCTGTAACATGTTAGACAGTAATTATGACCAAGTGGGTATTTTCCTAGTAATTCCAGGCTGTTTCAATGTAGAATCAATTAATGTACTGCACAATATTAACAGAAGAAAAACTAGATAGTCATCTCAGTAGATGCCAAAAAAAAGCAATTTACAAAATTCAATAGCTATTCATGATACAAATCTTTAGCAAATTAGAAATAAGATGAAAGACTGAATGCTTTTCTCATGATAATGAGATCTACAAAAATACTTCCCAGACCCTATATCCTACCTAAGACATACTAATAAAAGACTGAAAACTTCCTACTAAGATCAATAATGAAGCAAGAGGGGCACCTAGGTGGCTCAGTTGGTTGGGCGACTGCCTTCGGCTCAGGGCATGGTCCCAGAGTCCCGGGATGGAGTCCTGCATCGGGTTCCCGGCTCAGCAAGGAGTCTGCTTCTCCCTCTGACCCTCTCCCCTCTCATGCTCTCTCTCTCTCTCTCTCAAATAAATAAATAAAATCTTTAAAAAAAAATAATGAAGCAAGAGTGTCTGCTTCCACCCCTCATACTCAGTATCACACTGGAAGTCCTAGCTAGTGTAATAAAGGAAGAAAAGAGTAAGTAGCCTACAGATTGAAAAGGAACAAATAAAACTGTCTCTATTTCCAAATGACATGTACTATCTGATGTAGGAAAGACATTAGGCTTCAAAGCCGAAGGCCAAGAAAGAATTCTTGAGACGTCTTTGGCACAAAAAGGTGATTTTTTAATTTATTTTTTTATATATTTTTTAAGATTTGATTTATTTATTTGAGAGAGAGAGATAGCCAGAGCAGGAACACAAGTAGGGGGAGTGGGAGAGGGAGAAGCAGGCTTCCCGCCGAGCAGGGAACCTGATGTGGGGCTAGAGCCCAGGACCTTAGGATCATGACCTGAGTCGAAGGCAGACACTTAACGACTGAGCCACCCAGGTGCCCCCAAAAAGGTGATTTTTTTTAAAGTACGGGGACAGGACCCGTGGGCAGAAAGAGCTGCAATGGGGTCATAAGGGGTGGTGATTATATACCTATAAATTGGAAGGGGGGTTAGGGATAGTGTAAGTCTCTAAGGACTTTTGGAAACAAGATTTCCAGGACCCTGAGGGGACTAGCTATTGTTAGGAAAAGGTCATTTATTACCGTCTAATAAAACCTGAGTCATGAGATCCTTCAGATGTATATCAGTGGGCCATATGCTTGGGGGATGATTGCCAACACGTATCTTGGGGGGTTTAGAGATAAAGGAAATTTCTAAAGGAATTTTTATATGTTAAAGTAGACTTACAGGACCCTCGGGGTTGGGCTAAGATTGCCTGTTGCCCTTAGGAAAGTATTAACAACGAGGCAGTTGAGTCCCTAGAGGAATGCCACTCTGCCTGTTTCAAGGACTTGTCAATGGGCTGTAGATAGTAAAGAAATTTAATAATTTGTCTTCTACCTTTGTTTCCCACATCACTATCTATATAGAAAATCCAAAGGAAAGTACAAAAAAGCTCCTAGAATTAATAAATGAATGTAGCAAGGTGATAAAAGATCAATTTATAAAAAATAATTATATCTCTATATACAAGCAATAGACAATTATAAATCAAATTTGAGAGGAAAAAGTACCATTTAAAATAAAACCAAAAAATAAATGAAGTAAATATAAACCTAAGGAGATATGTGCAGGATCAGTATGCTGAAAAATATTAAATAATGGTGAAAGAAATTTAAAAAGACCTCAATAAATGGAGAGATATACTATGTCCATAGATTATAAGGATCAATACTGCTAAATTGCTAATTCCCCCAAAATTTATCTACAAATTTAAAGTAATCCCCCCCAAAAATCCCAGGAGCATTTTGTATAAATAGAAATAAAATGATTCTAAAATGTATACGGAAAGACAAGGGAACTATAATAGTCAAACAATTTTGCAAAAAAAACATTAGGGATTCATACTACCTGATTTAAAGATCTAATGTAAAGCTACACTAATGAAAATTGTGTGGTATTGATGAAAAATAGACATATATATCAATGGAAGAGAAGAGGGAGCCTACAGTAGGCCAACAAAAATACAGACAATAACTTTTTACAAAGGTATAATGGAAATTTAATGGAGCAAGAACAGCGGTTCCAACAAGTGGTAGTGGAACAATTGGACATCCATATGCAAAAAAAAAAAAAAAAGAACCTCAATACATAACATATACTTAAAACAAAAACTAGTTAAAATTAGACCTAAATATAAAACACAAAAGTACACAAATTTTAAAATACAAGAGAAAATCTTTGTGACCTCAAGTTAAGCAAAGATTTCCTAGATATAACAGCAAAAGCACAAGCCATAAAAAAAATTTTTTTTAAGTTGATGAACTGGATTTCATTGAGTTTAAAATATTTTGGCCTCTGAAAGATACTGTTAAGAGAATGAAATTAGAAGCCACAGACTTGATGCTGGAGTGGAGGGGGGTGGTGGGAGGGATAGGGTGGCTGGGTGATGGAAATTGGGGAGGTTATGTGCTATGGTGAGCACTGTGAATTGTGTAAGACTGATGAATCACAGATCTGTACCTCTGAAACAAATAATACATTATATGTTAATAAAAGAAAGAAAAATAAATCTTTCTTAAAAATAAAAAATAAATTAAATTAAAAAAAAAAAGCCACAGACTTGGAGAAAATATTTACAAATCACATTACTGATAAAGGACTTGTATCTAGAATAGATAAAGAACTCTCAAAACTCAGCAATAAGCAGGGGCGCCTGGGTGGCTCAGTCGGTTAAGCATCTGCCTTCGTTTGGCTCAGGTCATGTTCCCAGGGTCCTGGGATCGAGCCCCACATTGGGCTCCCTGCTCCGTGGGAAGCCTGCTTCTCCCTCTCTCACTCCCCCTGCTTGTGTTCCTTCTCTCGCTGTGTCTCTTTCTGTCAAATAAATAAAATCTTAAAAAAAAAAAAAAGACTAAGATGCCTTTAAAAACAACAACAACAACAACAAAAACTCAGCAATAAGCAAATTAATAGCTCAATTAAAAAAAAATTTCAATGGACACTTCAACAAAATAGATATACAAATGAAAAATAAGCACGTAAATAGATGCTTTTCATCTTTATTCATTATAAATAATGAGTAATTATTTAAAACTACAGTGAGTATCACTGGACAATTAAAATAGCATAATTAAATTTAAAGCCATTAACAATATTAAATGCTGATGAGGGTGCAAAGCAACTAAAACTTTCATACATGACTGATGGGAACACAAAATGGTACTGTCACTTGGGAAAGCAGTTTGCAATTTCTTATAAAGCTAAATATACACTTACTATATGAATCAGCAATCCCATTCCTAGATATTTACTCAAGAAAAATAAAAACATGTTCACTCAAAAATGTGTATCTGGATGTTTATAGCATTAACTTATAATTGCCAAAAACTAGAAACAACCCATATATCTTTTAACTGGTGAGTGATAAATTCTGATACATCCATAAAAAGGAATATTACTCAGTAATTTTTTAAAAAAGAGTTACTGATACACAACAGAAATGTATCTCAAATGTATCATGCTAAGTTTAAAAAGCCATATTCAAGAAGCTACATACCAAGCCATTCCAAATATATGGCATCATGGGAAAGCCAGAACTATAGGAATAGCGAACATGTAAGTGGTTGCCAGAAGTTGGGACAGGACAGGGCTGATTACAAAAAGATAGCATGAGAAAAAAACAAAAAAACAAAAACAAAACAAAACAAAAAAACCCCAAAAAGACAGCATGAGAATCTTTTTTCAGATGATGAAAATGTTACATATCTTGACTGTGGCTGTGGTGATTATATGACTGTACATGTGTTTCACAAGTCATAGAACTGGACACCCAAAAGCACAAAATTTACTGTATATAAAATTAAAATGTTATAACAAAAATAAGTTTTAAAATAAATTAAAATAAAACATTATTTTAGATCCTATGTCTATGTGCTTTTTATGATGCCAGAGTGCTTCAGCCTTGCATCCAGCAATAATTGTTTTAAGGGAGAGAACAGACTCTTGAAGACAATCCACCATAGAAAGTTTAATTCTGCATGGGCTTATTCACTAGTAAAAAACCTTTTTATACAGAGAAATGATGAGAAGTTTAAAAATTTTTAAGTGATAGGATTTTTTTTAATTGTAGCAATTTCATATCCATATAAAAATTAGGTAAAACCATTGTAGGCTGTTCAATAAACTATTAAGAGCTAAAGAAACTAACCCAAAGGGACCAGGATTGAAGGATTGAAAAGAAAGGAAAAGTAAAAGACAGGATAGAAGAATAATACAGTGCAAAAAGGGAGAGAAAAGAGAGTTGTAAAGGAAAGACAAGATAAAGAGAGAAAAAATACAATGGAAGAAACAGAGTGTATGAAATTTTTCTATCTTTCTTAGCCAGCATGCATTTCCCATAATGTAGATATAAAAGTGAAAACAAATACAACTGGGTACTAAATGTTACTGCCTTTTACTAACTTGTATTAACTTTCTCACACAATGAAACAGATTTATTAAAGCCTTCTTCCTTACAAAAATATTGTCAATTATTTCCCCTAGAGCTGCATATAAAACATCACCAACTATCTCAGAAAATGAAATTATCTAAATGTTCTCTTCTGAGTATGTCTGACGCTGGTTCTCATACCCTTTAAGTGTAGGAAAACTGCTTTCTCCAAAGATGTTAAGCGTAAAACAACATTGAAATCAACTTTATCAGCCAGATAAAGGTTACCATAAAGTTATCAATAAACTATGTGGTGCTTTCACACTTATAACAGTATAATGTGCCATGGATATCTTCATGGCATAGAGAAATAACTTCTTTCATTAAAATAAAACACCAAACCCTTCGAATCAAATTGTATTTATTAAAATGCCAATGAAAATACACAGAGACTTCCAAGTATGCTATAAATTAAAGCTAAGAGAAGACAATATATCAAAATCTGAGAATTTCCATGAATTGCTGAGTCTTGAAGTGTACATCTTATTTTCCAACGTATGAACCAAAACATGGCAGAATCTTCTTCCTGGCATTCCCAATGAGCACACTTAGAATGGACATCTTAGGTTTTTTTCTGTTGCAGCCTCTAATCCCCTTCTTTTGGTCCTAGCACAGTGACAGCCAACCCTCCTGTAGTATCTGCCCATGCAATGCAAGTGAAACTGACTCCACCCCATTCCAGGATTAGGCTTGTGAACTAAACTTGGGCAATTAGAACACTGTGGCTCCCTTACTACGGTGATTGATTCAGGAATGGGCACCTGACCCAATCCAGGCCACTCAGAGCCAGTAAGATTCTATTTTAGGATTTTAAAAAAATTATTAGTAAATGGAAAATATTTTTGTACTGAAGTTGAACTAGTAGAGTGTACATCTAAAGATATTAGTGTCCATCTTACTACCACATGGACAGAGTTAAGAAAGAACCAACACAGAGAAAGCAGAGCTTAGAAATGGGTGTAGAGATTGCATCCTAATAGTATCCTAATGGAAGTCTCTGGATCTATTTCTGTAGATCTACCTTTGAACTTTTCAGTTTTTGAGCGAATAAATTCACTATGTTTATTAGACCATTTGAGTTAGGATTCAGCCAAATCTAATGGAAAGCATCCAGGTTATAAAATTTATAAGCTAGTCATTTTCTACATTAATCAATCAAGCTATTTTTTTAAAAAAGCAATTAAGAGTGAAGGGCCAGTAGATGTGGTAGTTAATTGCAAAAGTAGGGAAAGAGGAAAGAGGAGTATTGAGAATCCTCCACTCTCCATCTCTACTCAGCAATATCAAAGTAAGAGAAGTTTTTTAAAAAGCTTCTACTTGGGTCTGATTTTCTGTATAGCAGCATACATTTGGATTATGATATGATGTACCAGGGGTTTTCAACCAAGGAGATTTTGTTCTCCAGGTGACCCTTGGCAATGCTCGGATGGAGACATTTTTGGCTGTGATAACTGCGGGAAGGGTGCTACTTGCATCTAGTGGGTAGAGGCCAGGCACAGGATGCTGCTAAATATCCTACAATGTACAAGACCACCTTCTACAAAAAAGAATTATCCAGTCTAAAATATCAAGAGTGCCAAGGTTGGGAAACTGCTATCTGTAACTCTTAACATCACATCCTTATAAAAATATACCTATTTTTATATCAAGTACTTATTTGGGGTTTCTGCTTGTTTTTGTAGTTTTGATATTTGGGGTTTTCTGATAAGGATGTTTGGTTCTGTGTTAAGAGACCACAGGCTCCATTAGCAGACTCTTCAGAGACCTAAGAGAGATGTTTTTAGTAATATTGAGCATTGCAGTTGGTTTCTGAGTCAAGCTGCAGAGCCCTGGTTTCTGTAGCCACATAAACTCTGAAGAGGAATAGACCCTGTGACTGGGAGTGGAAACTTCCACAGTTCTGAGGATTGCACACCTGGTCTCCATAGGAAAGTAGTAATATTCCTGTGGCACTTATTAAAAATAATAGCAAAAGAAAGGGGGGGACCAGCTCTAAGTGTGAAATACCAGCAGAATTATATTTTCAAATACTTGGGAAGTTGGTACTTCTTTACCTGCAATAATAGTAAGTTAGTAAATTGAATTTACTTTTAAATGGATCTCTAAACTCAGGTAATATTGTTCACCTTTGAGAGGCATGGAAAGTACAAACTTAGGTTCACCTTGTTAAGTGGACAGATAATTTATATATGAAATAAAACAGAGAAAGCTATTTTTTAAAGCTGAGAAAATCTAAATGAGTGAAACTCTTACTCTGACAAAAGTATTCAAGTAGATGAGGCAGAAAGAGTGAAGCTGAAAAATTCTCTAGCTTGCATGGACCCAGCCCTCTCTGTAAGAGAAAAATGATAATGCTCAATTTTCATTCATGATATCCATCATTGAAAATCTGGTTTGTGGGGAGCCTGAGTGGGTCAGATGGTTGAGTGCCTGCCTTTGGCTCAGGTCATGATCTCAGTGTCCTGGTGATAGAGCCCAGCAGGGAGTCTGCTTCTCCCTCTCACTCTGTCCGTCCCCCCAAGCCCCACCCCCACTTGTGTGTGTGCTCTCTCTCTAATAAATAAATAAAATCTTAAAAAAAAAAGAATAAAATTTAAAAAACTGGTTTGCATATAAAAGTAAAGAAAAAATTTGTAATCATTGTGTTGCTTTATGTTCATTTTTAAAAGACTTTAAAACATTTAAGAAAATTTGCTGTGTTAGACTTATGAAAATATGATTACAATCTATATTAAAATATTTGGAAATTTTAATTGGCTACATAAATAAGTTTTTATTTATAGTTGTATAAATATGTGAATACTTGAAAAAAATTTGTATTAAGGATTAAACAGACATTAACTGACATACAAATAAAAGTGAGGATTCCTCGGGCACCTGGGTGGCTCAGTTGGTTGGGCGACTGCCTTCGGCTCAGGTCATGATCCTGAAGTCCCTGGATCGAGTCCCGCATCGGGCTCCCTGCTCGGCAGGAAGTCTGCTTCTCCCTCTGACCCTCCTCCCTCTCATGCTCTCTGTCTCTCATTCTCTCTGTCTCAAATAAAAAAAAAAAAAAAAAAAATCTTTAAAAAAAAAAAAAGTGAGGATTCCTCTACACACAAAGGCCCTCCGGAAAACTGCTTGCTTTATGAACTATCACATGGTGTCTGCCCCTACTTTAGGTCTATCTGATTGTATTGTCCTAAGAAAAGAAAGAATCCATAGAGAAAGCAATTGTCAAAGACGTTCAAAGCAGGATTAAAAAATTCTTCTCCCAGGGTGCCTGGCTGGCTCAGTTGGTAGAACATATACTCTTGATCGTGGGGTTGTTAGTTCAAGCCCCATGTTGGGTGGAGAGATTTAAAAAAATTTTTTTAATATATATAAATATATACATATATATATAACATTTAACATTTTAAAAAACAAATAAATAAAATAAAGTCCTTCTCCCTCCAAATCATAGCATTTTGTTTAAGAGTCCATGTTTGAGAACCAAACTTCCTGGATTCAATTTTTGTGCTTTAGCCATTTAATAGTGGTGTCATCTTGGGCAAATTATTTACCTTATTTAATCATTTTCTGATTCAGTATATTCATTAATAAATGGGAATAACAACAGCACCTACCCTATAAGGTTGCTATAAGGATTAAGTAAGACAACATTTTTAAGGACTTGGTGTAATATATGAAAGATGGATAACATTATCATATTACTCTAAACACTGAAACCCTTCTCTCTATACCCTAGAATAGGCAGGGGTTTTTTTGTTTGTTGGTTTGGTTTTGGTTGTTTTACATTTCTTTTTAAATTTTTTAAAGTTTTAATTCAAATTCCAGTTAGTAATTACACATACAGTGTAATATTAGTTTCCAGTGTACAATATAGTGACTCAACACTTCCATACATCACCCCATGCTCATCACGACAAGTGCACTCCTTAATGCCCATGACCTATTTAACCCATTCCCCCACCCACCTCCCTTCTGGTAACCATCAGTTTGTTCTCTATAGTTAATGGTTTTTATTACATTTTAGAGACCCAATCCTGAAAATCAGAAGGGATATTGGCCAAAAATTTTTGAAATTTATCACTGACTTCACCGAACTGTAAAAAAAAAAAAAAAAGCACAGTTACTTTTAGTAAAATATTCTGTTATATTAGTGCATTTCACAAATACAAAAATTTTACAGGGTTGAAAATAAAACATAATTTATATTCCTGAGTTCTGTTTAGTACTCAAATGGGTCCAGGAGAGTTAGGATTTAGATGAAAGGAGACATATGGACTTTTATAATGGTGGTGACAAAGATGTGGGGATGGTTCACATATGCATAATGTACACCATACCCTCTTCTGAGAGTTTAACATATTCACTCAACTGGTCCTCCGAACAACATTCTAAATGGACACTACTGTGATGTCCACTTTTGTGAATGGAAAAGCTAACACAATGAGAGGTTTAGTAGGTTACCCAAGTTGGCGGGGTAGTAAGTGGCAGAAAAGTCACTATATCAAAAAGTCTGAGACCTATGGTTCTGGGAACACAACATTTTTTTTAATTACTTTTATTATAGTAATAATAACTTGCTTGAATGAAACAATGAGATTAATAAAATGTTCTTTATGTCAACCACTGTAACAGGTAACACTTAATGCTCACTATGCACAAAGAGCTGTTCTAAATTCTTTACATATATTAACTCTCTTAACACTCACATCAACACTATGAAATGGATTACTGTTCTTTAACCCAATTTGTTGACAAGGAAATCAAGGCACAAGAGAGCTGAGTGATTTACCCAAGGTGTACACATGGCAGGTGAGGAAAGGGATCAGGTCACACCAGGCAGTCTGCATCCAAGAGACATACTGCCTCTTACTATAAGGAAAATGGTCTCAAGTCTCTCCACTTTGATGTCCAAACTCAAACAAGACAGAAGTTCTCCCCATCCCTGCACATGTAGAGCCTGGACACGCCTAAGATGACAGAACCAATTTAAAAAAAGAATGTCAGAAAAAACTGGAGAAACAGAGCACTGCCCAAGAGTAAGAGGCAAATGCAAACTAGAATGAGTACAGCTCCTCCTTTACTTATGATGGGGTTATATCCTGATAAACTCATCACAAAATAAAAATATCATAAATCAAAAATGCATTTAATACACCTAGCCTACTGAACATCACAGCTTAGCCTAGCCTACCTGAAATGTGCTCAGAACCCTTACATTAGCTACAGTTGGGCCAATCACCTAACGCAAAAACCTATTTTAAAAAGACTGTTGGGCTCTTCCACAGGAGGTCTACACGCTGTCGCTGGGGCCGCCGCCATGTCTCTAGTGATCCCTGAGAAGTTCCAGCACATTTTGCAAGTACTCAACACCAATATTGATGGGCGGCAGGAAATAGCCTTTGCCATCACTGCAATTAGGGTGTGGGGTGAAGATATGCTCACATGGTGTTGAGGAAAGCAGACATCGATCTCACCCAGAGGGCCAAGAGCTCACTGAGGATGAGGCAGAACGTGTGATCACCATTACGTAGAATCCTCGCCACTATAAGATCCCAGACTGGTTTTTGAACAGACAGAAGGATGTGAAGGATGGAAAGTACAGCCAGGTCCTGGCCAAAGGTCTAGACAACAAACTTCGTGAAGAAATGGAGTGACTGAAGATTAGGGCCCACAGAGGGCTGCACCACTTCTGGGGACTTGGTGTCCAACGCCTGCACACCAAGACCACAGGGTGCCGTGGCCACATCGTGGGTATGTCTAAGAAGAAATAAATCTGTAGGCTTTGTCTGTTAATAAATAGTTTATACACCTAAAAAAATTCTTTTTAAATAAAATAAAATAAAATAGAGTGTTGGGGCACCTGGGTGGCTCAGTCAGGTAAGCATCTGCCTTTGGCTCAGGTCATGATCCCCAGGTCCTAGGATTGAGTCCCCCATTGGGCTCCCTGCTCAGCAGGGAGTCTGCTTCTCCCTCTCCCCGTACTTGTACTCTCTCTCTCTCAAATAAACAAATAACATCTTTTATTTATTTATTTATTTATTTTTTAAATTTTATTTATTTATTTATTTGACAGAGAAAGAGAGACAATGAGAGCAGGAACACAAGCAGGGGGAGTGGGAGAGGGAGAAGCAGGCTTCCTGCCGAGCAAGGAGCCTGATGTGGGGGCTCGATCCCAGGACCCTGGGATCATGACCTGAGCCGAAGGCAGACACTTAACTGATTGAGCCACCCAGGCATCCAAATAAAATCTTTTAAAAAATAAAATAAAATGGAGTGTTGAATACCTCATGCTATTTATTGAATACTGTAGTAAAAGTGGAAAACAGAATGGCTGTACAGGTACAGAATGGTTGTCAGTGTACCGGTTTTTTACCCTCGTGATCACATGGCTGGCCAGGAGCTGCTGCTGCCGCTCCCCAACAGCACCAGAGAGGATTACACCGCATATCGCTAGCCCAGGAAAAGATCCAAACTCAAAATTTGAAGTACAGTTTCTACTGAATGTGTATCGCTTGCATACCATCATAAAGTCAAAAAATCCTAAGTCGAATCATGGTAAATTGGAAATCATCTGTAATTTTGATTAGCTTCATCAAAAAGCAGATCATCTATGTGCTCTGGTAAGCGCTGTGAATTGTGCGAGACTGTTGAATCTCAGATCTGTATCTCTGAAACAAATAATGCAATATATGTTAAGAAAAAAAAAAGAAGAAGATAGCAGGAGGGGAAGAATGAAGGGAGGGAATCGGAGGGGGAGACAAACCATGAGAGACGATGGACTCTGAAAAACAAACTGAGGGTTCTAGAGGGGAGGGGGGTGGGAGGATGGGTTAGCCTGGTGATGGGTATTAAAGAGGGCACGTTCTGCATGCAGCACGGGGTGTTATGCACAAACAATGAATCATGGAACACTACATTTAAAACTAATGATGTAATGTATGGTGATTAACATAACAATAAAAAAATTTTTTTAAAAAAAGCAGATCATCTTTGCCCCAAGTAGGTAGAGGATAAGGCCAAGGGTCTTGCCATTCACCTAGAAAGACAAAGTGGCCCTTCCTGAAATTGCTGGTATGAGGCTTAGAGGTAGGATCACTTAAAACTTATGTAATGCTGTTTCTTCTATCTTCACACATGTATTATTTAGATTTGCAAAACAAGAACCTAATAATTATCAGCTCCAAACAAATAATTAATTTTGGGTACTTAAGCTCCTGGGAATCACATGAATAGGGTATCCCTAAAAAGCCCAACCACTGGAAAATGTTTTCATGACTTCCATTTCTGAAACACAGGCTGGCTGGATTTCTGAGCCATCACTCCAGCTGAAAACAACTGTAAATGCTGAGTACAGCTTACATGCTTTCATCTCATCTTAAAGGCCTTGACGAGAAGAGGAGATGGTAAGCAATTCCAAGGCCTAAATTTAGGTGAAGATAGGAACCAAGAGGGAAAACAAGCAAGGAAGCTACTTTTGCCCTAAGAGTATTTGCTGAACCTGGAGAACTTGTGATTTTGTCCTCATTGCCTTCAGGGATGTTTATGATCCTGGATGGAGAGTTAAAGCATATGTGCTCACAGATCCTTTTTCTTCCTCTCAAACCCACAGGGAGACTGCTGTTCCTATTCCTACTCATAGTTTCTTTGTGGGCACATGTCTAGTTTTGGACAATGGAACTTCTGTACACCACTTCCAGTCCTGGCCCTTAAGGTAATCTGTAAGATCCTCAGCTTCCTTATCTAAAAGTGAAAGATTTCTTGAGAGACTGTGAAGGAGATAAACCCAGGAGAGCCATCTGACTTATATCTGACTGTGACATGAACTTATAGTACATTTTTATTTTTTGTAAGCCACCAGGATTTTGGCTATAGTAGCTTGTGGTCATTATGCTGAGAAATTCAGGAAACTAAGAAGAAACCCTAACCCCTATAAATGTAAAAACAATGTCAACCCACTCTACTGGCCCAAACCTAGGAAACACTCATAAAGAACAGCATCTCAGTTGAAAGAAAAGGAGAGCAGTGAGAATGAATCTGAAAAACTAGAAACACAAATAAGTGCACACATGGATCACTAGATTATATTCATATTTCCTGGATTGTGAAAACATCTTAAATTAAGAATTTAGTTTAAACTTATCTCAGATTGTAGTATTCCCTGGAGTCTGGCAAATGCAAACATAAATCCTTTCTGTAAGAATTCATCTTCACCTTAGGCATCAAGGAATTTCCACAAATAATTTTATTTTTTTTAAATATTTTATTTATTTATTTATTTGGGAGAGAGAAAGAGAGAGAGAGGGAGAAACAGCATGAGAAGGGAGAGGGTCAGAGGGAGAAGCAGGCTCCCCATTGAGCCAGAAGCCCAATGTGGGACTCAATCCCAGGACTCCGGGATCATGACCTGAGTGGAAGGCAGTCGCTTAACCAACTGAGCCACCCAGGTGCCCCTCCACAAATAATTTTAAAGGGAAGATGTATAGATCACAACCCAAAATCACTGGAAACAGGAAGAAACAGGGGAGAATGAGCAAAAACAGCAGAAATAACAGCAGAAACAGGCATGAAAAAGATTATATACTGAAATTATCAGAAATATAATTCTATAATTACTGTGCTGAAAACATAAATGACTCATGTGAAAGCATCTGCAGAAATCAGAAAACTATGAAGAAAGACCAGCAGATTTGTAAAGGGTGCGAACAGAACTTCTAGAGTTAGAAAATGTAATAATGAATTTCATGAACATAAGATGTACTTATTTGTTTCATTATTACATCCTTATTTGAAAACTTTCTTACAAACTATGGCAATACTGACTCAAAGGAACATAGTTATTGAAATGAAAACTCATTCAGATCCTGAAACGAATGAACGAATGAATGAACGAAAGAAAGCAAGCAAGAAAGAAAGGGACTAAGAAAGAAACTATACTAAGAAGAATAAGAAGGTGGAAGGGGGGAGGAAGAGGAAAATTCATTGGGAAATTTTAATAGCAAATGAGACAGAGCTAAAGGGAGAATTAGTGAAATGT
Source organism: Leptonychotes weddellii (assembly GCF_054177405.1). Taxonomy (NCBI): domain Eukaryota; kingdom Metazoa; phylum Chordata; class Mammalia; order Carnivora; family Phocidae; genus Leptonychotes; species Leptonychotes weddellii. Next base: position 83,851,107 of record NC_138373.1, read on the forward strand.
AAAATAGGTCAGAAGAAATTATCTAGAAAGCTGCACACTAAGAAAAACAAATTTAATATTTTTTGAAAATATTTTTAAAACATGGGGAAGTACTTTCAGGATTGTCGGATAAGGATCTCTGAAAATCAGGTCCTCCATAAAATAAAATATTGTCCAAAGCAACTTTTTCAGTATTCTGGAATTTAGCCACTGGCTTGCAACAATCCATGGGACATTTACTCAAGGCTGAATCACAGTAACAGTAGTGAGACTTGTGATGTTTAAACTTTCTCTAGTCTCATCTGCATTCGGCAGCTCTGTAGTAGCCATGAAAACCAAGAGCCTCACAACTGTCATAGCTGTGAACCAGAAAAGTTAAACCTAGGTTAATTGAGATTAACCACACTTAGGAATAGAAAGAAAAGAAAATAAACAAAATGAACAGAGCTTCAGAGACCTGTGGGAAACCATTAAGTATATCAACATACATTTGATACCAGAAGGAGAGAAAAGAGATAAGGGGGAAGAAAAAATATTTGAAAAATAATGATTGACAAGTTCACACATTTGATCAGAAATCATAGAGCCAAAGAACAGTGGGCAACATATTCAAAGCACTGAAGGAAATAGACTGTCAACCCACAATTTTATATCCAACAAAACTAACCTTCAAAATAAATGAAAAATTAAGACATTCCCAGATAAATAGAAACAGAGAATCTATCACTAGTAGATACACCCTACAAGAGACACTAATAATAATTTTTCAGGCTGAAATAAAAGGACAATAAATAATTACTCAAATCCATATAAAAAAATAAAAAGCATCAATAAAAGTAACTACATTTAGAAATATAAAAGACATTATAAGTACTATAATTTGTAACTCTTTTCTTCTCCTATCTGATTTAAAAGACAATTGCATAAAATAATAACTATAAAACTGTTCTGAAGGGCTTATAATGAATAAAGAGGTACTTTCTATGATAATAATAGCACAAAGGAGCAGTGAGGAAACAGAACTGTACTGAGTCAAAGTTTTCATATTAAGGTGGTACTAATATGAACTAGGTTGTTTTAAGTTAAGATGTTCATTGTAATTTCCAGCACAGATTGATAGAATGTAAAAGATACACCATGAAAATAGTAAATAAAGGAAAATTGGAGTGGCTATCCTAATATTAAACAAAATTTAGACTTAGTAACAAAAATTGTTACTGGAGACAAAGATGGGCTTTCATAATGATAAAAGATTCAATTCATCAAGAAAATATAGCAATTATAAACATATAAGCACGTAACACTAGAGCCCCAAAATGAATGAAACAAAAACTGACAGATAAAAATAAACAATTCACTATCATTAATTGGAGACTTCAATAGCCCACTTTCCTTACTAGATAGAAGAACAAGGTAGGTCAACAAGGAAACAGAAGATCTGAACAACACTATAAACCAAATAGATCTAACAGACACAGAATACTCCATTCAACAACAGCAGAATACACATTTGTTTCAGGGATGTATGGAACATTCTTCACCTTAGACCATATGTTAGGCCATAAAACAAGCCTCAGTAAGTTTATAAGAGTTTAAACCATACAAAGTATATTCTCTGGCCACAGTGGAATGAAATTAGGAATCTGTAAGAGAAGCAAATTTGGGGAATTTTCCAAAAAATGTGTAAATTCAACATCACAATACTAAATAACCAATGGGCCCAACAACAAATCACAAGGAAAACTAGAAAATACTGTTAAATAAATAAACACAAAATTACAGTGCACCAAAAATCATGAGATGCAGTTGAAGCTGTGCTTAGAGGGAAATTATTAGCTATAAACATCTATATTTTAAAAATGAAGAAAAAGCTCAAATTAATAAGCTAACCTTCCATCTTAAGAAACTAGGAAAGAATAAATTAAACAAAATGTAAGCAGAAGGAAGGAAGAAATAAAAATTAGAGTGGAAACAAATGAAATAGAGAATAGAAAAATAAAAGAGAAAATCAATAAAACCAGAAGGTGATTTGAAAAGATCAACAAAACTGACACACCTTTAGCTGGACTGATAAAAAAAAGGCACAATACTCAATTTACTAAAATCAAGAATGAAAGCAGGGACATCACTACTGAACTTACAGAAAAAAAGAATTTCCCCACAAGATGTTAGAGCAGTTAAATGGCAACAAATTAGATAGTCTAAGTGAGACAGATGAATTCCCAGAAAGACATGACCTACTAAAAAATAGATTCAAGCTGTTAAGCGTCTGCCTTCAGCTCAGGTCATGATCCCAGGGTCCTGGGATCGAGCCCCACATCAGGCTCCCTGCTCAGCAGGATGCCTGCTTCTCCCTCTCCCACTCCCCCTGCTTGTGTTCCCTGTCTCTCTGTCAAATAAATAAACACAATCTTAAAAAAAAAAGTAGATTCAAGAAGTAAAGAAAATCTGAATAGACATATCACAAGCAAAAAGATTTAATTGGTAACAAACCCTCCCCACCACACACACACACATACACACACACACACACACACACACATGCCAAAGACTAAATGGGTTCACTGGTGAATACTACCAAGCAAAGAATTAACACCAATCCTTCATAAACTATTCCAAAAGATGGAACAGTACAGAACACTTCCCAACTCATTCATTCCATGAGGCCAGTATTATCCTTATAACAAAATCAGACAAATACATATCAAAAGAAAACTACAGATTAATATATCATTATGAATAGAGATGCAAAAATTCTCAACAAAATACTACCAAACTGAATTCAGAAAAACATAAAAGAGTATATAACAAGACCAAATGAGATTTATCTGAGGAATGCAAGGTTGGTTTACCATGAAAACCAATCAATGGAAAACACCATATTATGGAATAGAGGACAAAACCTACACAATCAAGTCAATAGACACACACACAATATACAAATCATTGGCTAACATCCAATACTCTTTCATAATGAAACATACAATAAACCAGAAATAAAAGGAAATTTCTTAACCTGATAAAAGTCATCTACAAAAACCACAGAGCTAATATAATTAATGGTGAAAGAATGCCTTCCCCCTAAGATCGTTAACAAGAAAAGGATGTCTACTTTTACCGCTTCTATGTAACATTTCACTTAAGATTCTAGAGAAACATTTATAAAAATAAATGGTTTAATATATCAGAAAATGTAACAATTTTAAATGTATATGTGTCTATTTATATAATCACAAAATATAGACAGGAAAATTTTACGTAACTATAAGGGCAAGTTAATATATCCACAATCAAAATGGAAAAAATTTTAACACATTTTCCCCAGTATCTGATAGAATACAGACAAAATGAAAAAAGGCTATAAAATACTGAATAGCACTCCCTACAAACCTGACCTAATGGAGCGATACGGAACACTGCACAAACACTGCAAACCACATTCTCTCAAATACATATCAATTATTTACATAAATTGCCATGAGTTGGCCCCCAAACTACTCTCAGATAATTTCAAAGTCATATAAATAAAGAAGATCATAATTCAGCTACCCTAGAGGTCAGTTAATAAAAAAATAACACGGGAATATTCCATGTTTGGAAATAAAGAAGTATCATTTCAACTATGAGTCATGGTCCAATTAATAAATCATAGTGGAAATAGATGACAAGGAAAGTAAAACTGTCTACTGAAAATGGAGAAGAAGGACTACACACTATAATAAAAAGAAAGAAGTAAAAGATGGCTTGAAATATAAAAAGGAGTTAGGAAAAGAAGGTACTAGGTGGGGGAAATTGGGAATATCTTTACAAACAATAGAAGCAAACATAAAATAACAGGAACCGTGAATTTTCAGAAAGCAAGGCAGAGTGGAAAAATTTACTCCTAATCTTGATTTTTAAAATTCAATAAAATAGGAATTTATGGATATGTCCTTAACATAAACACCACACACAGGTTTCAAACCAATAGTCTGAATTACTTACTATCAGAACAGAAAACAGCAAAAAAATTAAAACAAAATAAAGGAAAACAAGTTGATTAAACTGAAGGAAGAAAGATTTTTTAAGAAGTTGGACAGAAGGCAAACTAGAGAGACACAAAAGGGAAAATGAGATATTAGAGACCAGAATAGATACGTTTAAATGAAAAAAAAAGATCTTTTCCAATACCCCTAGGTATTGGAAAAGAGAAAGATGTACAAGTTTTATAGCATAAAGGGTGACTGGAACCCCAAAAAATCTGACAAAGACAGAGAGATGAAGTCTCCGATAGTCATCTGAAATGACCCACCGCATGTCCTCCACCGGAGACAGGGTTAAAGGTGTAGAGAGGCCATGGTGAGATCAATGGGGGAATCACCCTTGAAGACTGGGAAAAGTATGCAAAATTGCCAAATAAAATTTTTGGACAGACTCAGGGCAGGGGGGACCAAGGATAGAGTAAAATATTCAAAGAATTACTGGGTGAGTTTCAAAGTAACACAAAGTTTATTATAAGTGGACAATGTAAGTATTAACCATGCCCTGTAGGGACATGCCAAGAAATGCATGGGATTTGGGACTCTTAAGGAAAGACACAACCAAGATGAGGCAAGATAAAAGGGAGCCAGGCAGGATAACAATAGATCAAGTGTAGGCCTGCATTAGATTTTTGTTGATGGAAAAACACCTCCTATGTCAGATTAGCCAATTTTAAAAGGAGAAGATAGGTGAGGTTTGCTTTGATAGTTGATGTTTTAGTAGATCCATACCTTAATGACTCGTTTCTCTTACAATGGGAGACCCCACAAAACAAAGTCTGAAAGAGTACATGAGAAAAAAATCACTGAGGCTGGGAAGAAAGAAGAATTAAAAACAAAAATGGAATTTTTTGGAATTTTCTACAGTAGAAAAGTACAGGGTATGATTTTTAAAAGTGATTTAAATGTGAAAAACTCAGCTGAGCCTCTCTGAAAGGAGTAGAGGAAGAGCAGTGGGAAAAGAAGTACTTGCGATATATCCCACAACTGGGAAAATAAAGATATAAGAGTAAGAAATGCTACTCAAGTCCTGAAACAAAGGCTGAGGAAAACATGCCTTGAGGAGCACATAACAGAAGCATCCATCCACCCTATGATCCCAGAAACAAACCCTTGAGATTCAACAAGAGGAGCCTCAGTTGAGGAATCTGCTGAGGCTGATTCTCCAGTTGGAACATAAGTGGAGACTATGTGAAAATCTTCCAGGAGAAGCAGATTTCACAGGCACTTCCTTAGGAAGAGGACATCGAAGTGGCTTCTGTAGCATGACCTGAATTTGGGGGCTTACAAAAGGATGGTAGCGGCTGCCAAAGAATGCCCACACTCAAAGGGTAAATGGAAATGAAGAGGTTTTGAATATTCTTGTTGAGGCAAAAATAGAGATCCACAAAAGACCTCCTAACTGGGTCTGCTATCATTGAAATGTCTGTGTTCTTGAGAGAGATGACAGTATCCACAGGTGGATTTTTCCCCCCTCACGTGCAAACACACAGTACCATAATTACCTCTGGTGAATCGACGTTCATAGATCATGGAATTCAAACAACTCACTTAGATGGACATTCTGATGAACCTGAAATCAAAGTTTTCTCTTTTCAGTCTATCTCCTTCAGTCACCAGAGTTCCCAACTTTGGAGTTTACCGAGTACTATGTTCTGGGAACATCATTTTCCTTGGGATAGCTCTTCTCTAGGAGTTTGGGAATATTATCTTTTTAAATTTTGTGGTGGGGTAGGTGCAGGGGGCTGAAATTGTGATTGTGTTGAGTAGCCTGTTGTTTAAAGAGGAAGCATGTTTAAATTAACTTCCTGAGATCCCAAAAGAACCATATCCATTAAAGGCAGTACCCACTGAAGCTTCTCTAGCTTTGATTTTCAGCATTGGCTGGCATTAAAATCAACTTCAAGCCTTTAAAAACTGTGAGTTCCATAGCCCAATAATTATCAGACTGTGGTCCCCAGACCATGACCAGAACCAACAACATCACCTAGAAACTTGTTAGAAATGCAAACTTGGGGGTAGGGTCCAGCAATCTGTTTTAGTGAACCTTCACAGGGATTCTAAGGCACGGTAAAGTTTGAGGACCACTGCCCTAGCTCATCTCAAGCAAAGGAAATCAGAAACTCAAGGAGTCTGGTCATCAGATTCAGAATCACTGTATTAAAGAATCCCTGAATCTACGCAGACACTGGAGTGAGAATCATCTGGCTGAGACTGGGCAGAAAAGAGATTGGGAAATTAGAATTGGGAGGACGGGCAGGGGGTGGGTGGGGGAGTAATTTAAGACATTTGGATTATAATTTCTTTGGAGTTTCCAAGATCAAGAAAATTTTATTATGACTTTTTTTTTGTATTTTGCAATTCACAAAAGCAAAATAATTTGGTTTCAGATTTTTAAACCCTGTGGACTTTAGCTAATTTGTAATAATTAAAAGGACTTGAGATGGGACACCTGGGTGGCTCAGTCGGTTAAGCGTCTGCCTTTGGCTCAGGTCATGATCTCAGGGTTCTAGGATCAAGTCCTGCATCGGGCTCCTTGCTCAGCAGGAAGCCTGCTTCTCCCTCTGCCTGCCGCTCCCCTTGCTTTACTCTCTCTGACAAATAAATAAATAAAATCTTAAAAAAAAAAAAAAAGGACTTGAGATGAAAGTTGTAAAGTGCACAGAGAAGTACAGAGAACTGTGTAACTGATCTGCATATTCCTCAGATTAAACAATTATCAACATTTTTCCATATTTGTTTCAACTACTCTTTTTCTTTTCTTCCTTTTTTTTCTGTTTTTGTTTTTTGTTGTTTTTTGTTTGGGTTTGGCTTAGTTTTGGTTCTGGTTTGTTTTGTTTTTTGAGGGGTAGTACTATAGTATTTTTGAGAAAATCCCTGGTATCGTTTTATTTAGAATCATAGGTACCTTCCATAAGTTTCACTAAAATATAGGGACATGTTCTTACATAACTGTAATTCTATTTTCTTTTGTAACAGTTTAGTAATTTTTCAGTATCATCTAATACCTTGTTTTAATAATATTTCCTCAACTGTCTTAAAAATATCTTTCACAGATTCATTTGAAACAGGAACTAAACAAGGTCCACACATGCTATTTGATTGTTACATTTTTTAAAGCTGTTAATTTAGAAGTCACCTCTCCCTTTCATATTTATGTCACTGACTTGTGAATGAAATAAGATGGTTCTTCTGTAGAGTGTTCCCATATTGGATTTGTCTGATTGCTTCCTCCTGGTGCTATTTAAATTTTTTTCCTTCCCCTCTCCTTCCATTAAACTGGAAATTAGATATTAGAAGCCTAGATTCAGTTCAAGCTTCTTTGTGAGACTACTTCATGTGTATTTCATAAAGTCTGGTTATTGGGCTATGTCAATGTTAACCCTCACAAGTATATTCAGACAGTGGCTGTCGATCCTTCTGTTATAATCATCAACTTTTCCCTTCAAGATTTTGACATCCATTAATGGTCACTCTTTGAATCAATTACTGCTTTGAAAATCACAAAATGATACATTTATAATGCTATTGCCTTACCTATATTTTCATTTGGGATTCTATAAAACCAACTTACTCTCATCAACTAAGAGTCTTTAGTTAACTTGAAACAATGTACAGAACAAGATGAATAAATGCTCAGCTCTTTCTCTCTTTGATAACATTTATCAAAAATTTAAAGAACACATCCTCCACTCGGCAGTTATGCTTCTAGAAATGTTTCCTACTGGGGTGTCAGTGGCTCAGTCAGTTAAGCAGCCAACTCTTGATCTCAGCTCAGGTCTTGATCTCAAGGTCCTGAGTTCGAGCCCCACATTGGTCTCCATGCTGGGCATAGAGCCTACTTAAAAAAAAAAAAGAAAAGAAAAGTTTCCTACATACATACTTACACAAATGTGGAAAGAAGTATGTACAAAGATTTTTACTGTAGGATTTTTTGTAATAGCAAAAATACATTTCTGAAAATAACCTAAATATTTCTCAATAGGACATTGCCCAAATAAATAACAATGTATTTGTGCAAAAGAATACTACTCAGCCATTAAAAAGTGTGTTTCTCTTAGGAAATTAAGAAAACGAACTTCTTAATTTAATAGACTATCTACTGCAAGCCCACAGCAATTATCTGATTTCATGAAGAGAACTCACATAGACATCCTCTACTATCTCATTTATTTTATAAATAGTATTAAAGTCCTGGACAACATAACGAGACAAGAAAAAGAAATAATAGGTATAAGAATTGGAAGGAAAGAGACAAAATAACCAATACTGGTGCAGAGAATAAGGGAGTCCAGCAAGTTTGCTCAATACAAGATCAACATGTAAAAATCGACAACATTCCTCTATCGCAGCACCACCCAACTATAAAATGTACTAGGAAATAGGATACCCTGAACAATAGCAATAAAACTATTAAATGTCTAGGAAATAACCTAACACATAATAAATAGAATTTCATAAAATACTGAGTAAAGGAAAGAGCTGTGAATGAAGAACAAAGGTACTGGCAAATATCAGTGAAGTCTGAAGAAAACATTTGGATGACAACACTGGTTTGGACTAGGCTCACCCTATTGCTAACCAAAGCTTCCATTTCAGCCACAATCAAAGTCTAGCTGCTGCCCCATGTTCTGGGACAATGAATAGGGAAGGAGAATAAATTCCAGGTGGCAAGGGCTCTTCATATATCTGCTCCCAACGGGCTGAGGAAGGCTTTTTGTTAGAAATTTTGGCTCATCTCATGGAATGCCCATCTGCATTGTCTGCCATGTGATGGATTTTCTTCTACAAGAGGCAAGTTTCACAAGTCATTAATTATACCAGATGGTGGTGAAAGACTTAATAGACAACATAAATCTGCTGGAGAAACAAACATCAACAAATCACTTCAGGAAATAGCATCCATCCATATATCATTATGGACAGTCACTAGTTTTGCCACAGTGGGTATCAGACATCAAAGTTGGTTGGATAGTCATAAATTAAGTCATCCAGAAATCCAGATAGGAAATTCTTATTTTTACAAAATGTAAAACCCCAGAAGATCAATTCTAGGAGGAAAAATATATATTATGTCTCTATATTTGAATAGAAATATAACTCAGCGTGATGCATTCATAGTGCAGTCTGCTTGAAACCCTGTGAAAATAGAAAATTGATTAAGAACATATTATTAGGGGCACCTGGGTGGCTCAGTCATTAAGCGCCTGCCCTCGGCTTGGGTCGTGATACCAGGGTCCTAGGATCGAGCCCCGCATCGGGCTCCCTGCTCCACAGGAAGCCAGCTTCTCCCTCTCCTGCTCCCCCTGCTTGTGTTCTCTCTCTCGCTGTCTCTCTGTGGCAAATAAATTCAAAAAAAAAAAAACTTAAAAAAAAAAAACATACTTGTTGCGGGGTAGGGACCTATTATCTGTGACAGGGTTGCTCTTTTGAGTGGAAAATGGTGCCAACGTACAGTAATGAGGTCAAAGTTGTATGTTCATATCCCCTGGTGGGCCAATTTTTTGTTTTGTTTTGTTTTCAGGTTATATTGTACAATTTGCCCTTAATAGGACAGAAAGGGGGTGGGAGGAGTGGGTCTATATGAATCTATCTCTATTACCGGAAAGCTACTCAAACGGCTTATTCTGCAGGTGGCACATCAGTAGTATCATCTTTAAAATGAAAGAGATCCAATCGTTATGAACACAAATGATACTTGTAACTCCTATCAGTGGTGGAAAATGTTAAATATTATTTCAAGCAATGTAACCCATTGTTTCACTCTTGATATGAGATAAAGTACTTTTATACCATATGAGACCTAGTAACAACTTAACTCACACTATTTTCCACAGAAAAATGTGTCTTCTTGTGAATTTTCCTAGTTCAGCATTAAACATTAAAAGAACTCACCATAGTAGCTCATGGAGAAGAAATACATTCTAACGTTCTTGCTAGATTCCCTGGATATTGCAAAACATCATACTGCTAGTTCTTTTGCACAATACCCATTATTACAATATTTTTAGCACTTGACTTTTCCATTGTGAGTAAAAGAAATAGCTATTAAAAACTTAATGATAGTAATAGTATAATTATTATTACTACTAGTATATAAACACTAGTATAATAAAAGTAATAATATGTATTATGCTTAGTAATGGCTCATTAATTGGGACACCTTGAAAATTTTTGCCCATTTCTCAGAATTGCCACTGATCAAATTTTTCAAATGTGTATATTTAGATAAAACATTGACACTGAATCTAATAAAACTGAAACCATGAGGGGTGCCTGGGTGGCTCAGTCAGTTAAGCATCTGCCTTCAGCACAGGTCATGACCCTGGGGTCCTGGGATCAAGCCCCCTGCTCAGCGGGGAGCCTGTTTCTCCCTCTCCCTTGCCTGCCACTCCCCCCTGCTTGTGCTCTCTCTCTCTCTAATAAATAAATAAAATATTAAAAAAAAACCAAACTGAAACCTTGATACTTGAATTCTAGTCATAATTTTTGAGGGAAAAAAAGTTACCTTAGAAAAAAATGGATGCTTCCTTCAGTCTAAAAATCTAGCCCCTAGGTGTTTATCAGCTGTAGAGAGAGAAAATGAAGCACAAGGCAGAAGAAAAGAAGGAATTACCTCTCAGTTTCTGGGATGAGCAAGGTTGGTTCTTCCCAGATAAGTCTATGTATTAGGTAGGATAGCCTAATTACTACAGCAACCCAAAATCCAGTGGCTTAACCTACTAAAGGTTTATTTCCTGCCCAGTTCTGCAGGGGCCCTGGGTATCATTGCCAGTTTTATTGGTCATGTCAAGATCCCAACTATTCTTTACCAGAGCCATTCTCAGAGTTACACTTGCTATGAGCAATCTTGAAAAATGACATAATGTCCTCCCCATAGCAAAGTGCAGTCTTGCTTCTCCTTACTATCAAAGTGGTGAATTCCCCAAACTCAGTGTTCAAGTCTTCCATTGCATGTGTAGACATCCCTCATATGTCCTGTGCTGCCTGAATGGAACTTGGGAGACAAGAATAGACACAAACCAATATGAAGCACTGGGCTCCTGCTTTTGCCAGGAATAATGAAGTCCTTTGTCTCTGACTCAGGAGCTTTGGGTGTTCTGCCAGGATCCAAGAAACAGTAAGGGGTAACTTGCTATCTTGCAAGTAGGGTAAAATCCCAGACCCGTCACAATTCTTGACAGGTGGAGTTTGGGGCTCTGTTCCACACAGTCATTCAAGGGGCCCAGGCATATTCCATCAGTGGCTCTTCCAGCCAGCGTCCTCAGCTAGATGTAGCTGACAGGTGAAAGAAGGACCAACATGGACTGCATAAGAAGTTCTAGAGGCCTGGCCTGGAAGTGGCCTATATTACTTCCACTCATATTCCATTGACTAAAATGTAGTCATATGACCTCACCTGACTACTAGGGAGGCTGAGATGTAATTTAAATGTAATTTAACTTTGTGCCCAGGAGAAAAAAGGAAACAGGGCTGGGTAGAGGATATAGCAATGTCCTTGCCACTGACCATCATGCTGGTGTGATCATGAAAATATGAAACTGTTTTTGGAACCAGAATTTTCTCAGTGGGAGCCCGCGCCTGCACAAAATGAAATTAACAAATACATCAAGAGTCATGTTTTTTGTGGAGGAATCAGCATTTCTACAATACTACGAGATGAGAAAAAAATAAGCATTCTTTATTTTTCTAGAAAATAAAGGAGGCCTTCTCATCTTGATCTGAGACCCTTATCCTGTAAAGGCTTGAAGCAAAAGCGGAATTAAACTTGCCAATTAAGGTAACTTAGGCTCCCTTATTTTTTAAAAGCCTATTTGGGTTTAGCTTTGTTTATTTCAGGTAATTGCTCAGTTGATCAGTGTCTCTCCTGTCAGAGGGTATCTGAGTGTAGACGTGAGGAGAAAAGGATCCTGGGGTCTGGAGCTCTGGGGTTGGGTCCAGCATTGTGCTCCTGGCCATCCCTGAACTCTGCCAGGCTATTTCTCATCCTGCCTGGACACCGGGCATCTTCCTGGTAGCTGCTGCTAAAACCCACAGTAAGGGAAACTTATAGTCTTTTTTTTTAAGATTTTATTTATTTGACAGAGAGAGAGAGAGCACAAGTAGGAGGAGCAGCAGGCAGAGGGAGAGGGAAAAGCAGGCTCCATGCTGAGCAAGGAGCCCAATGTGGGGCTCAATCCCAGGACCCTGGGATCATGACCAGAGTTGAAGGCAGACTCTTAACCAACTGAGCCATCCAGGTGCCCTGGAAACTTGTAGTCTTCTCTCTGTCCTGACCAGATTCTTGAGCTAGTCCCTCCATGATCTGAACTTGGCCTTGGTAGGATAGAAGAGGAGCTGACTCTTCCTCTCCTCTGCTGAGAGCATCCCCTCAACCATTCCAACCTATCACTTGGGATGCACCTTGTTGGTTGTTCTCCTTTGAGGGGACTTGAAATCCCAGCCTGTGCCCAGGGAAGTGAGAAAGTCCATCTGCTCCCACATACCTGAGGCTTATCTAGAACTTGACTTGGAGCAGGGAAAAAGAAGTCATAGATGTGACCACATGCCCTTCTTTCTTCTTCTCCACTTACTTCTTTTCCTGGAGATTTCCCATCCTTCCCTACACCAAGAGAGGCCTACCCATATCATAGACTGTGTTCTCCCTCTTCCTGTGCTCCCTATTAAATTTTGAAGTTAAGACTTCAAGGAGTTTGGGAATGTAGAAATCCTCTTCTCTCTCAACAAACTTTGCTTCTCAGAAGCCTGCTTTTATAAGAGCCCTAAATGCATCCATGCAAGAAACAGCATGTTCTCTGATGCCCTGAAACCTACTGTTTCATTGGGTGGAAAGTCCCAGAACATCATAATTTAAAGGGAAAGAAAATACATCACTTCACTGTTTCCAATGTGTATCTGTTACACTCCCATCCTTAAAGGAAAACTGCTGAAGATATTGATAATGTTTCCTTCCCACACATTTCTCCAGCACCACTTGTAACGAATATTACCTTGTGGTATTTGGGGTATCATAACTTTCCTCTCTAGGACAATGCTAATATCTTGGATGACTTTCATATCCAATATCACACAATCCAGTTCCAGTAATCACTTCTCTGGCCCTTTTTTCCTGATAAGTGTTGAGTAGTATCCATTGTCTTAAAGCCACACTGGGAACTTCAATGTGGCTATTTTGTTAAAAAAAAAAAAAAAAGAAAGAAAGAAAGAAAGAAATCCTTTGTCTTTTTAGAATTTTAACTTGTTTATGTCAGTATTACAATTAAAAGGGCAAGTTTTCTCGACTACCAGTATAATTTTTCAATGGGATTTCTGAAACAAGGCTGCTCTTTGTGTTAGAAGTCTGGCTCTTAAGGTCAGAAAAACTAAAAACTGTCTCAAGTAGAAAATTAGGAAATGTAATCACAGAGGTTTGCTATTCTAAACATTCTATTTTTTTATGTTTCCTTTTTTTTTATTATGTTATGTTAATCACCATACATTACATCATTAGTTTTTGATGTAGTGTTCCATGATTCCTTGTTTGTGTATAACACCCAGTGCTCCATGCAGAACGTGCCCTCCTTAATATGCATCACCTGGCTAAACCATCCCCCCACCCCACCCCCATTCTAAACATTCTTCATGAAGAATTGCTCTGTGTCAGAACTCGGCAGGGTGGTGACACCGGGTACATGACTGCACTGAAGTGGGTCCCTAGATTCAGGTCCCTGTCTCCGGGGGGCACAGAGTGGGGCACCGGCATTTGGGCAACCTTGGGTCCAAACCCAGGTGTGGGGAGGAAGGAGGAGACAAAGAGTCCTTTAAACTAGTAGTTATAGATTTTAAAGCATATCCTGGTTACACCTCTGTCAGACGGACATGTGCTTAGCCATAAACTATGAGGAATATTTTGTACTTACAGATCGTGAAAACATTGTCTGACAATTACCTAATATCAGTGTTCTGATACTTCAATTTGTCTTTTTAAAAATAGAATAAGCTGCCTTGTGAGTAGTAAGTTTCTTTTCACAGGAACTATTCAAGTCAAGGCTGCTGAGGTTTATCATTGAAATTATGAAAATAAATTCCTTGTTAATTTACATTTGACAAGACCTAAAGTCCTGTGGAATCTCAGTCCAAAAGAGCAAAGAGACAAAATCAGTCCTTTGAATTTGGGGATGAAAAATCATCTCATTCAAAAAAATGTTGTGCTCTTAAGAATAGAAATATAGGAACACCTAGGTGCCTCAGTTGGTTAAGCATCTGCCTTCGGCTCAGGTCACGATCCCAGAGTCCTGGGATTGAGCCCCGTATTGTGGGGGGAGGTCCTTGCTCAGCAGGGAACCTGCTTCTCCTGTCTGCTGCTCCCCCTGCTTGCGCTCTCTCTCTCTCTCTGACAAATAAATAAATAAAATCTTTTTTAAAAAATGGAAATATATTCAATAATTATTTCTATAACCTCAACAACACAAATATCAAACACCGCAGCCTCCACAAGGAGTATCAGCAAGATAATACTTTATATGTAGCCTGTAAAGGGCCATCAGATTTTTTTTCCCCACATCTGCTGAGCATTCACAGTAATTTCTATTTTAGCAGTTTCCAGTGATGTAAAGTGGAATAGAAGCCACTGCACATCTTTTGGAAAAGTTATAAATATCCAAAAGGCTGCTGACTCAGGAGAACTGCAGATGCCCTCAAAACCTTCCTACACTTTTGCATGTCCCTCTCCCAGCTCCAAGGCCAGCCACTGCCTCCTCTCTCACTACCTGATGCCTTGCAGTGAGTAACATCAGTCATTTCTTGTTCTTGTTGCCTTGTGGTCTATAGTAGGTACCCCAGGGGCAAAGCACTTGTTTGTTCTATAATATCACTTGCCCTTTGTGTCTTTTTCTTGTGACAGAAGAGGAAGCAATATAAAAGATATTACAATTAAAAACAGAAGCAGCTGTGGTCACTCGTGTTGGTAAAATGGAGCCCCAGAGCTCTGTCCAGCCTTTACTGCAATGAACTCAGAGTTTAAACTGAAATGATAGTTTTTCTACTACTAGCTGTGTGACTTTGGGGAAAATAACTCATTTCTCTGTGTTTCATGAGAACATGAAACAAAAAATGAGGAGAGTATAACCCTTCCCTCACAGGATAGTTGTGAGGATTGAAAAGTTAATAGATGTAAAGCATTCAGAGTAGCGTCTGTATATAACAAGCATAACATAAATGTCCGCTATTTTTGCTGTGGTTTGTTCAGGTGGAAATAAAGGACAACAAACATGGAGCTGATGTCCTACGTTCTATTATGATTTCAGTGTATTTCTTCTGATTTGGTCTTCAGGAAAACTACTGACTCACTCAATTCACCTCAAGGCACTCAGGTCCTCTTTTCAATGATTGCTTTTTCTGATAGCTAACAATCAGCCAATTGAGGCAATTATTATATGGCCCCTTAGCTTTCTTTACTTTTCACTTGACAGTTTGATATCCCTAAAACCCATCTCATATATTTTCACAGTAAATGGAGGATTATAAAATTTATACCCTAAGGTTACATATAGCCTACAAATTTAACACTAATAACATTGTATAAGCCAGGAATTGGCCAAATTACAGAGTAAATAAATAATAACCAAGAGAGTTAATGCTAATAGAATTAATGTGACAACTCCAAGAAAATATAAAAATATTTATTTTTAGATGTCCAAACTACTTGAAGCAACTATATTCTAAGAAATACTTAAATTTGGGGGCACCTGGGTGGCTCAGTCATTAAGTCTCTGGCTTCAGCTCAGGTCATGATCCCAGGGTCCTGGGATTGAGCCCCGCATCGGGCCCCCTGCTCAGTGAGGAGTCTGCTTCTCCCTCTCCCACTCCCCCTGCTTGTGTTCCCTCTCTTGCTGTGTCTCTCTCTATCAAAAAAATAAATAAAATCTTAAAAAAAAATAACTTAAATTTTCATGTAACTGAGAAGTGAATCTATGTGAAATATGATAATGCCCAATTAGGCAGGATTTTTTAAAACTGCCATTTAAAGTTCCCTAATTCTTTTCTTTTCAGATAAACCCACATTTTCAATTTGGTCAGCATTTTCACCGTTCAAGAAAGAGACCTGAAGGCTCCACGTCTCACAGGTTTCCCACAGGAATGCTGAGTGGCAGTGACTGAAGTAATAGCAGCTGAAAAAGGAGTCTCCCAATGGATTGTCAGTCTTCAGTTCCTTCCTCCCCCGGCACCTGGACAACGGAGAGGCCCCTCTGCACTAAGTAAGCCTCCAGGTTCTTACACATTTGGTTGGAGGACATGAGAACTTGAGCAAATGGAGGCTGAGCCATTACTATGAATATCAAAGGAGGTGAGTATTTGAGAAAGCAATGCCACAGAAGCCCAGAGAAGACGGGTCCACGCAGAGCGGAGTGGTAAACAGTGTCCAGAGCTGCTGAGACTGGAACAAGATTGCTCAACATGCTTTTTAGTCACCTCTCGGATCTATGGTTTAGGTCATCAACCTTGTAAGCAGAGTTTTGGTGGAAAGCAGATTTCCATGGATGGAAGAGTAAATAGCGAGTGAGGATGTAAAGAGGACTACATTCTCAATAAGTTTGTTTGAAGAAGGGAGGCCCAGTAGCTAAAGACTGACATAGGAAAGAGCAGGAACAAGTTTATATATTAAGATCAAGAACAAGAAGAGAGGAAAGCTTAAAAATAAAAGAGATGAACTAGAATTGGGAGATTTAGATTTAAAACTCAGCAAAGGGACTAGCCAGAGAAAGGAGGAGGGCTCCCCCATCCTCTGGCAGAGTGGGGAGGAATAAATAAGATTCGAAATAGCTTCTGAGAGGAACGGGAGAGGGAGCCTGCCAGAGACAGGATGAGGTCTACTATGGATTGCTTGCTGTCCAACTGAGATTATTCCAGCACCAATTTGCAAGAAAAGGGTGGATGGCTAGCCTGGCCCAGGGTTGGGATCTTGTCAACTGGTGTGGCAAGAAAATAGATTTCAAATTTTCCTAGCCAGGTCACAATCATGTAATTTCTAGAAATAAATCTGTTTTCTGTATGTGTGTTTATGTATATACTTATGTATAGATCTCCTAGTAGTTCTGTTTCTCTGGTAGGTCCCTGACTGATACAGATATTCGTAGCTTATTCAAGGGCATAGTGCTGATAAGTGGTAGAGCCACTCTCCTGACCTGGGCAGTCTGGGCCTTGAACCAATGTTCTTAACCCACCACCCAACTCTGCTTCCCTGTAATTTCCAGTCATTAGTGGTCTAATTGAATATTCCGGACTTGGCCCTCAGGGAAAAAGCAAAGAGAAAGAAAAACAAAACACACATGAATGAAGAGGAATACAGTATAAATGAGTTCACTGAGTGAAGGAACATGCAGAGTAAGGTGAATAGCATTAGACTCTGGAGAAGAGATTTTGGATTATGCCGGGAAATGAAAATGAAGAACGTGTATTTGCTTAGAAGAGGAGAAGAGCATTCCAAGTGAAGTGCATGACACATGCAGAAGCCTAAAGCAAATCACATAGAACATGGTTATGGTAAGCCTCCAAATGAGCAAAGAACATGCGCAAAGAACATGAAATCTATATGACTTATCAACTGCCTCATAACAAACTGAAGGCTGGAATCAAGGGAAAACCCACTCTCACACATGTCTGGCAGTAATGCTGGCTGTCTGGTGATGACTGCTTCATGTGGTCTCTTCACATTAGCCATTTGAGCTTCTTTAAAATATGGTGGCTAGATCCCAAGGCTGAGTATTGACAGAGAGAGAGAGAACTGACTATATCAGCTTCTTATGATGAAGCCTCTGAAGCTGGGTAGTATCTCCTGTACTTCTTTACTGCTTTTATTCTACTTCCAATTTCAAATGGAAAACAACTACTTCACCTCTTGGTGGGGAAAGGCAAGGTCTGGACAGCATGTGGAACTCAAAACACTGCATTGTCAGTTTTGGAAAATACAACGTACCACACAATAACTCATGGCAAATTAGTCCCATTGTGAGCTGGACCATTATGTCTTTTAAATGCTTACTGATAGGGAGACTGGGTGGCTCAGTCAGTTAGGCGTCTGTCTTTGGCTCAGGTCATGATCTCAGGGTCCTGGGATCAAGTCCCACATCGGGCCCCTGCTCAGCGGGGAGTTTGCTTCTCCCTTTCCCTCTCCTTCTGTGCTCTCCCCTACCCTCTCTCAAATAAATAAATTAAATAAATAAATAAATAAAATCTTAAAAAAAATAAATAAAAACTTACTGATAAATACTTGGTGGGGGAGGGAGAAGTCTGTATCACCCTCCTGTTTGTTTATAGTCCCTTCATTCAACATTCTTCAAAAAGTGGTCTAGCTTTTAAACCTAAATTAAACATTTAATTTCACACCTGAACCTCAGAGATCTGTAACACATAAGCACTTCCTGTTGAAGTTTTGTCATGGCACGAGTGAGGGAGGGAAAGCTCAGAGCTGAGCAAGTGAGCACAGCCAGTGTAGTCAACAGCCAGCTCATGCCGTAGGCTGAACTTGGAGCTAGGATGAAGCATTCGACCTTTCTCATTAGACCTAGAAAATGACTTCCATTTATGGCAGAAGCATAAACAGAATCTGAACACATATGTTAATTATTCTTCCTATGGAGGGCACATGAGCCCGGGTTTTCTACTCTCATACAGTGGTGCCATGATGGAAAGTGTATCATCATCTTCATACAAGAGAGGCTTAAAGACACAACAGGCTTTTCAGTCTAAGGATCCATGACTTTTTGCTCTGGTTGGAGGCTGTTGCCTGTGATATACAAGGTTTCCCCTAAATGCAGTTTCTTCACCGTACACTAATTGAATCTTGGTCAGCTGTCACTCCATTCTATATCTGTGCACTTGATCTTACCTTGCTTCCAGGACTGTGCTAAAAATCTCACTTTCTGTCTGACTTTTCTAACTGGAGTCATTGACTTTTTCATGTATTTTCTGACAGCAATAAATGAACTCTTCCCATCTTTTTTGTACTAAGTTATTTTTTTCAATGCCTCCAACAAGCCACATTGATTGACTTGGGTTTTTTTTATAATTACTTCTACCAACTGCTAATGTCCTAATAATTAATACCCTAATAATCTAATATTGAGAATATGGGAGTTTTTAGAGAACTGATAGAAACTGTTAGAAAGTTTCTGGAAACAAGATAGAAATCAAAGGAAACAAGTACTTTGAAAACTATAAAGCACCAATCACATACATATATGTACATGCAAACATGTATTTATATATATACACATACAAATGCATATTTGAAACTTCTCCGTTTTTTGTAGACTTGTCTAAATATTTATTTATTTTTAAGATTTTATTTATTTATTTGTCAGAGAGAGAGAGAGAGAGCACAAGCAGGGGGAGTGGCAGGCAGAGGGAGAAGCAGGCTCCCCAGTAAGCAAGGAGCCCGATGCAGGACTCAATCCCAGGACCCTGGGTCATGACCTAAGCTGAAGGCAGATGCTTAACCAACTGAGCCACCCAGGAGTCCTAATATTTATTAAATAATATGTAAGGGATGCAGTGATTGCAGCTACCTTCTGGTAGGTGAAGCAGAGGAAGCCAGGAACACTGTGAGAGTGTGATAAGAACTAGTGTCAGATAGAATGGCAGGGGACAATTCATATAGAATCTTGCAGGATTTTAAATGCATTCTAAATTTAATGAGACATCAATGCAGGGTGGTGGAGTTAATGGAGAGAGCTTGACTGGAGGAGATCTGTATTCCAGATATTGCTAATACAATTGTACCTGGTTTCAGGGTGACTGGGTGGCATTAGTTGGTTAAGCGTCAGACTCTTGGTTTCGGCTCAGGTCATGATCTTTAGGGTCCTGGAATCAAGCCCCATGTCAGACTCCGTGCTCAGTGTGGAGTCTGCTTGAGATTCTCTCTCCCTCTCCTTCTGTCCCTCCCACTCATGCTCTCTTTCTCAAAAATAATTAAATAAATCTTTTCAAAAAAATTGTACCTGGTTTGTTGTTATTGCTTAACTTTTCTCTATATTTGTTCTGTGGATGAGACTATTTCAGGACTTCCCAGGGTTTCTGACGACTTGTACTTGAGACTAGTTTTGAATATCCTTCCCTAAAAACTATAGCAAAGGATGAACTTAAGGACATAAGACTGGTCTGGGTGACCTGAAAACCCCCTCCAGGCATATAATTCAAGATATCATGCTTTGGGAAACCTCCATATACAGGGAGCAGGGCACCTAGCAAAAGTATCCCATTTAATCCTCTCAAAGGTGTTGCCCACAACTGGTGACTGGTGTCTTTCATGTCCTCAATTGGGAGACACATCTCTTATCACTTCTATTTCAGGGCTAGCACCTACACAGAATCAAATGCAATGAAGACTTACATTTTAATAGTTGACTCAGCACATAAATCTCTTACCCATCCTACAGTTTACTTACTTATCATTCATCTAATAATGAATTGCGGCAAATTCTTCGTTAGTCAAATTTCCCTAATTTGTTATTTTTCTATTTTTTAAACTTTACCAAAAAACGTTCATAATTAAAAAAAAAAAAAAGCAGTTGACCAGGAATGAAAGATTGTTCAAAATGCTTACATGTGCTTTAAAATGTGACAGGTAATTAGTTTTCCATAATGTAGGACTCTGGAAAGCTAGTTTACAATGAATAATGTATCTGGAAGAGCATGGCCATTAGGCTGAACCTCGGGGGCTTTGCCGTTTCAAAGGAGAAAATATATTCTGTATATAATTGCATGGCATTTTTCATGGCTGCAGAAATACCAGTAACTAAGTAACTTTGATTATAATATTAACAAAAATTTGGCAGTGTACTTAGCAATTTTTAGTAAATGCAATACATTCATAACTGGCAGGATATAAGTATTCCTAAAATGGTCTTTAAATATTAAAATGGCCTTCTTTCCAATCTTTATTTGATTCTAATCTAGAAGTAGAAATTCAAATTTTGCTGGGAAGAGAAGATTCCCACACCAGTGTGAAGCATTAGCCTCATGCCAAGTATATGAAGGAGTCTGTGAGGGAAGTTTAAGACAGCTTCTCTCTGTGCCTTGTAACCAAAATGGAATGTTTCCTGAGGCATCAAACTATGATAAATTATCTGTTCCAGAACGGTTATTAAAAAAAAAAAAAAGTAATGCACTGATTTTAGTTAATAATGTACTCCATTGTTCTTCCTCAGTTCTCCGGGGAGTATCTCATAACCCAGGGAAAGAAACAGGCAGGAAGCAATTAATTACAATAGAGTCACATACTTTCAGTAATAGAAGAAACAAAGTAGAAACCAATCCTGATGTTCTGACTCTACTTTCAGTCCTTTGACTGATGTACAAGAGGTCACTGTAGCCAAGATAAGGCCTCCAGAAGCATAGTGAAATGCATAGTAAGTTTAAGGCCATGGAGATGAATGGGTGTAAGTAGCCATGCTGGGCACGGCCTATAGATATTTTTAGCTGGACAATGTGCATATATACAGGTTATGTGGGGGTTCGTGGAGTGACTCCCCCAGTTTGTAGGCACTGGCTTCAGGCTTACAAAGGAGCAATTCTGTATTTACAAAGTGGCAGTTCAGCTACATCTAGAGAGAG
This sequence comes from Leptonychotes weddellii, assembly GCF_054177405.1. NCBI lineage: Eukaryota > Metazoa > Chordata > Mammalia > Carnivora > Phocidae > Leptonychotes > Leptonychotes weddellii. The sequence continues at coordinate 83,872,697 of NC_138373.1, forward strand.
GATTCTGAGGGCTGTGTACAGACAGACAGATCTTACTTGAAAACCAAGATTTTTTAACTTCTGCCCATTGGGTCACCTGCAGCTAGGCCAGATATTCCCATATTGGTTGGCGGGTCTGTCATGGCTGCAGCTGGAGGTCTAGTCTCTGCTTGGCCCCTCCAAATATTTTCTAACCTTGCAAAGAGTCCAGAGGCCCTCCTTTCCCTATGCCCTGGGAACTAAGCTATATAAAGGTTAAACATACATTTCTTCCCATGTGTAAATCCTCTCACTGATTACTTTTTCTCTCTCTGATGACAGTGTTCTACGTACTATACACTAACCAGCTAGAACCAGGGAGAGAAAAGGGCCAGTTAAATGTGGCAAAAATCTCCAGACTTCACATAACACATCTTCTGATCTGAGGTTTTGCACTTCTCACCAATAATCTAAAGAAGGGCTGGGTGGGAGTCTTACTGTTTGACCTGGACCTTGAACCCTTTAAGACTAGATTGAAGAGAAAATCTCTAGTGAGTGGTAAGTGCTAGGTACAGAATTAGAATTGGGCTTCTTTAGATGATCAAGTTTCTCACCTCGTGGAAGTGACTTTAAGCTGGAGAAGTATTCATACTAGATGGGTGGAAGAGCCAGGACCAGAAGAGTTTCCTGAATACCACCAGCATTCTTGCCAACATACCTGGGCTGGATGATGGTTTAATGACTGTGCCAAAGCCTATTTTTTAAATTTCACTCTACTAGTATTATTCTTATTTCAAAGTAAATGTGGCCTTTAGAGCAAACTACTTCATCTGGTCATTTTAAATGGAAATATAACTATCTTAGATAGGTGGTATTTTATGCAATGAAACACATCCAAATTTTAACGAAGTAAGTCATATTGTGAGAACGAATCTTGAACATCTCTGTGAAATGCAGAGACGGAAGGAAGGAGGGATGGAAGGAAAGAAGGGAGGAAGGGAGGAAGGGAAAGAAAAGAAAAGAAGGAAGAAGGAAGGCAGGCAGGCTTAACATCAACTTTCTTATTCATCAATACTTTTGCCAAAGCTTTAAATAATTAGACAAAATGAATATCATAATTGAAGATTATCCATTTGGATTTTGGGCAAAGGAATAATTGACCTCATTGGCTTTTTATTCTTTCCCAGACTGATTGTTGTTTAGATAGCAGGTATTTAAAACCAGGGTGTTTATAATCAAATAAAACGTTCTTGGTTAGTGACCTTTTAAATATCATGTTGAGATTCCAAAAACAAGCCTACAAAAGAAGTGATGACAGTTTCAAAGACTTTGAAACACTGAGATCAAAGAATAAAACGTTAATAAAAAAGACACACAAGGTAACTCCTAGATAGATTAAAACTCAGACAGCATGACATTAAATGTTTTTTAGCTTAAACATCTTTATGCTTAAACATTTATCTTGGGCTGTAAAAAATAGCATTTCAAGCTTTTTTAAAAAAGAAGAAATAAAAGCTTTTGATCATTTTACATGTAATAAATATTTACTTTTCCCTATTATGTACTAATCACTGTGTTTGTGGTGGTGGAACCCTTAACATGCCAAGATTAGCTGAAGCAATATAAAAGCAACTGTAAAGAGGTTAACAGTTTGACACCTAAAATCTGAGGGGTAAATTTGTACCTGTGTCCATCCTGTTGAGTGTGAAAGAAAATTGGTCTATAGTGGGGACCATTAAGTGGCAATCCTTTAGGTTCATGCCTCTGCAACATAATGAGAATAAATCTGAAAGGCCTCTCTGGAAAATGCCCAAGGGGACAAATAGCAATCAACCCGATGAACCCAGCTGCTACCCACCTCCTTCTACCCATTATGAACTGATGCTTCAGCTTTTATTTCCACTATTATAACCACTTTGGTAAATCAGGTGTTTGTGCCAATGTGCGGGGGAAAAAGCCTTACAGACCAATAAGCATTTCTAATATCTATACTGAGAACCAATAACAGCTGAGTACTTTATTTCAAAGTGGAGGATTAGGAATCTGATCAATTTAAATTCAGAGGAGGCCCATCAAACATAACTGAGTGTGGCCAGGTAAAAATAGAGATAATTTCTCCTCAATTTCAGGGAATGACAAAGAGATAGGGATGACATCTACAGATAAACCAGTTTCTCTAAATAAGCTTAGCAAATACCTCCAAGGCAGACAAGAATATTTAACTAGATGACTCTGCTATTAAAATATATATGTATACATTTGTGTCTTGTAGGGTATGGGTATCCTTATGCCAAAAAGAATCCATTTTGTTCCCTCGACCTGAGTTCTAGTAGTTTCCTTGAAAATCTTATCTGTGAGAAAAATGCTTGTGTGACTAGAGGTTGTTATGCTGAGCCAAATAAGTCAATCAGAGAAAGACAATTATCATATGATCTTGCCGATACGTGGAATTTAAGAAACAAAACAAAGGATCATAGGGGAAGAGAGGAAGAAATAAAATAAGATGAAATCAGAGAGGGAGACAAACCATAAAAGACTCAAGCATAGGAAACAAACTGAGGGTTGCTGGGGGTGGGGGGTGCACGGAATGGGGTAACTGGGTGATGGCCATTAAGGAGGGCCTGTGATGTAATGAGCCCTGGGTATTATATAAGACTGATGAATCACTGACCTTTACCTCTGAAACCAATAATACATTATATGTTGAGTTTAAATAAAAATAAATAAATTATTAAAAAATAAATAAAAATAGGGTGAGGAAAGATGGCAGAGGAGTGGGGACCCTATTTTAACTGGTCCCCGGAATTGAGCTGGATATCTACCAGACCACTCTGAGCACCCATGAAACCAGCCTGAGATGTAAGAAGATCTGGATCTCTACAAGCAGAATATCGCAGGTGGTTGGTTTCGAGGTACAAAGCGGGGAGCCGTGATGCCGCGGGCAGATATCGGAGGATAAACGGCAGCGGGAGGGTGCCTGGCCATGGGGATCCTACACCGCCAGTGAGCGACAGCCTCATGCCCTGGGGACGGGCACAGACTCGCAAACTGGTAGCAGTGAGGAAAGGACTTTAGGGCAGCCCTCGGGGCGGAAACCCGGAGTGGCGGGATTGCTCAGGCGAACTGGGGGCGGCTGGCGGTTTTAGAAGCACAAAGGGCAGAGACGTGCCCCGACCTGGAGGCAGGACTGGGAGCGCTGCTGAGGGGCGCACAACCCAGGACGCTGCAGTTTATAGCAGCACGGACAGAAACGGAGACGGTGTGGCCTGGAGAGCTCACTGAAGAACAGACTGCGGTCTCTCTGCTCTGAGGCAGAGGGTTGGAAACCGTCTCTTCTGCTCTGACTCGCGGAAGAGACATGGAAAGCTGCCAGGGAAAGGCGCCAGAGAACAAAAGCCCCAAACACTGATTCCCACTGAGCCCATCCCCCGCCACAGGGGCGCAGGGCAACTCCGCCCAAACGGTTGCCTGAGTAACAGCGCGGCAGGCCCCTCCCCCAGAAGACAGGCTGGGAAAACAAGAGGCCAGCAACCCTAAGGTCCCAAGAAAACAG